>NC_087200.1:218059218-218069218 GCF_015104395.2 Macrobrachium nipponense
GAAGAGAGAGAGATAGAGAGAAAAAAGATCGGAGTTTCCTGTGGCTTCTGGTGCAGTGGAGATTTCGGAGGACGATGGTAGTATCTATCTAGGCCCTCATCTCTCCTTTCATGTCTTTGGACTAAGGTACGCTGTGCGTGTGTGTCACAAACATGTTTTATCTTCTACGGTGGTAACAGGGAGTTTTTGGAAGCAAAAATGATCTTTCCCCGAGATAAGGAAAGTGGACAGGAAAGTG
Organism: Macrobrachium nipponense; assembly: GCF_015104395.2. Taxonomy (NCBI): domain Eukaryota; kingdom Metazoa; phylum Arthropoda; class Malacostraca; order Decapoda; family Palaemonidae; genus Macrobrachium; species Macrobrachium nipponense. The sequence continues at coordinate 218,059,457 of NC_087200.1, forward strand.
TCCTTGGAAAACGGGTTTTCGAAAAATCCTTTACGGGAGAGATTACTTTCAGTGATTTTTAATTTCTTCGATTTGTTCATCTCTAAAGAACTTTTTTTATCATATTTTCTTATTAGGATATAGGATTTTTGGCTAAATATGAAGTACGACTCCTATCAATAACATCATAACATTATAATTATTATTCATATTTTTATTTTGAACACCATATTCTTTGGAAGCTTGAATTTGAAGTTCATGGCCCTAGTGTGCTTGTTTCATGTGATTATGTTTCATTTACCGTAATAATAATAATAATAATAATAATAATAATAATAATAATAATAATAATAATAATAATAATAATAATAATAATAATAATAGTAACGAAACTGAAGGGGTAAAGCTACCAGATGGGAGCAACATCAAACACATAGATGAGACAGAATACAAATACCTAGGAATAATGGAAGGAGGGGATATAAAACACCAAGAGATGAAGGACACGATCAGGAAAGAATATATGCAGAGACTCAAGGCGATACTCAAGTCAAAACTCAACGCCGGAAATATGATAAAAGCCATAAACACATGGGCAGTGCCAGTAATCACATACAGCGCAGGAATAGTGGAATGGACAAAGGCAGAATTCCGCAGCATAGATCAGAAAACCAGGAAACATATGACAATACACAAAGCACTACACCCAAGAGCAAATACGGACAGACTATACATAACACGAAAGGAAGGAGGGAGAGGACTACTAAGTATAGAGGACTGCGTCACATCAAGAAAAGAACACTGGGGCAATATCTGAAAACCAGTGAAGACGAGTGGCTAAAGAGTGCATGGGAAGAAGGACTAATAAAAGTAGACGAAGACCTAGAAATATACAGAGACAGGAGAATGACAGACAGAACAGAGGACTGGCACAACAAACCAATGCACCGACAATACATGAGACAGACTAAAAAACTAGCCAGCGATGACACATGACAATGGTTACAGAGGGGGGAGCTAAAGAAAGAAACTGAAGGAATGAAAACAGCGGCACAAGATCAGGCCCTAAGAACCAGATATGTTCAAAGAACGATAGACGGAAATAACATCTCTCCCATATGTAGGAAGTGCAATACGAAAAATAAAACCATAAACCACATAGCAAGCGAATGCCCTGAACTTGCACAGAACCAGTACAAAAAGAGGCATGATTCAGTGGCAAAAGCTACCTTGCAGTAATAAGTGGTACGAGCACCAACCTGAGGGAGTGATAGAAAACGATCAGGCAAAGATCCTGTGGGACAATGGTATCAGGACGGATAGGGTGATACGTGCAAACAGACCAGACGTGACGTTGATTGACAAAGTCAAGAAGAAAGTATCACTCATTGATGTCGCAATACCATGGGACACCAGAGTTGAAGAGGAAAGAGAGGGAAAAAATGGATAAGTATCAAGATCTGAAAATAGAAATAAGAAGGATATGGGATATGCCAGTGGAAATCGTACCCATAATCATAGGATCACTAGGCACGATCCCAAGATCCCTGAAAAGGAATCTAGAAAAACTAGAGGCTGAAGTAGCTCCAGGACTCATGCAGAAGAGTGTGATCCTAGAAACGGCGCACATAGTAAGAAAAGTGATTGACTCCTAAGGAGGCAGGATGCAACCCGGAACCCCACACTATAAATACCACCCAGTCGAATTGGAGGACTGTGATAGAAAAAAAAAAAAAAAATAAATAAATAATAATTGTTACGACCATTGTTGGGCCGTGGTGCAGGTTTGTCTGCACTAAAGGATGCACACTCCGTGTTGTTACAGAGCATCCAGCAAAAGATGGTCAATGGAGACTAAAACACTCAGGAAAACTCAACAATATTTATTAACAAACAAAAATAATCAAAGTCAACCTGGTGACTGTCAAGGACAAACTCTAGTCCTTAAATAATCCCTTGGGATTCCTAACTACTAAAAACTAAGCCCTAAACAGAGATAATAAAGAGAAGAACATAAATGCAAATACAATATAACTGGCCAGATCCAAATGAATAAAATAACCAATACTATAACTAAATAGGATGGGAAGGAAGGTGAAGAGTAACAGGGAGAAAACACTTAATCTCCTACCTATGTTTATAATCTAAACTTATTATATAAACAAATATAAAAGCCACGAGGCTTTTAACATCATAAAAACAAAACAAACAAACGGGGCAACAAATTCCAACTGTCTCAACAGTTCATTATATGATATAACTATATATATATATATATATATATATATATATATATATATATATATATATATATATATATATATATATATATATATAAGTAATAATAAAAAAAAATATCTCCTCACACTCAGAAGGGGAGTCCGTGATCCAAGACTAATAAAAAATGTCTTGCCTTAAAGTAGGCCGTGATTCCAATAATTTCAGAACTCTGCTAACAGGGGAGTACAGAAGCACCAGGAAGGAGGAGTCGAGAGGTCCTGCATGACCATACAAAATAGCAACGCTTACCTGGGATCTGTCTCCCTACTTGACTTCTGACGGGCATCAAGGCCCCCACAGCTGCAATAAGTTCCAAAGCGTCCTGGAAAAGCAAATGCTTCTAACACCTCAGGAAGAATCTTCCACTGAGGTGGCAGCAAGATAAGGCCACAAGTGGCACAAATCACCTGCAATACAAGCAGGACGCAACACCGCAGGTGGCCAGAAGCGTACCTGCGAAGGACAGCACTCAAAATACGTCGAGTACAGCGTACACAACACCGCAGGTGGCCAGATGTGTACCTGCGAAGGACGGCTCAAAATACTCCCAAAAGCGTTGGTAAAATATAGTAAGTGCGGCAGCTGCAGATCAAAAAAGGGACAGCCTCTGTAGAAAGCCCGAACTGTCTGCCCAAACACTCGCTCTGCCCAAACGTAAACAAAAAAGATACGAGTGTTAAAAGGGTAATTCAAAAACTTTAACGAGCAGGGAGGAGGCGCAAAATCACCACACTACAACTTAACTTTCGTAATATATACAATACAAATTTCCTTAAAAATAAATACTTAAATATTAAATGCCTTAATATTAAATGTTAACAAAATCACAAGGTTGACTAAAAACTGAAAAATTACGTTAACATCTGATATACTTCATAGAGAAGAAATGGAACTGGTATTGTATCCTTCCCATTTGATCATAAATTGAAAGTTGACTTCAGGCTCCTCAACCAATCAATCTCAATCATTCTAACAGATATCATAAAGAAATATTATACCATAAAATAAACGTCTTACGTGAAACAGCCAAGAAAATAAGAAGAGACGGAGTATTGAAGTGTTTTATCACAATGTTTTGTGTTCCACCCACGCACTTCCCATCCCTCAAAGAGAGAGAGAGAGAGAGAGAGAGAGAGAGAGAGAGAGCGAGAGAGAGAGAGAGGAGAGAGGACGAAGAGAGAGAGAGAGAGGAAGAGAAGAGAGAGTAAAACCCTTTGACCTACAAAAGGCAATAGCGAAGACCAAAAAAAAAAAAAAAAAAAAAAAACCGCAGGCATACTTGCTTGAAAATAGGTAAGCATGTCTTGGTAAGTGAAGCTGAAGTACTGGAGATCTATTATATATAGGCCGTGGAAAACGAGCGTTGGGCTTCCGCGGATCCTTGAAAAAATGTTGAAACGCGTAGTTTATTTGCACTCGAGTCCTGAGACCTTTTGGGGGAGTTTTCTTCTAGTACAATGAGCTATTTTAAGGTACCGGCGGCGGTGAATGAAAGTTTTATCTGTAGGCATTGCATGAGTGAAAGGGGATTGAGAGAGAAACGCGGAAAAGAAAGGAAAGACTGATAAACGATGGGAGAAGTGGGAAGTCGTTTTATAGAACAGAAAGACAGCGATCATAAAATTTCTTGTAAAAATCGTGAAAATTGCCATCAGTGTATATTTAATATTTAATAGATAATATATAAACAATACCTGAAAATAAACATGAGATGTCAGACTCATAATCCAGTTTATTTTATGCTTTTCCATCATTTATTGATACTTGTTTGATTGATGAATAAATTGGCGAAGTTATTATCTGTGCTATTAAATTATGAGGAGTACTGATACTAAAAGTCCAGTCACACACACACACACACACATGAATTTGGAACTTGACAGATAACGTTATAATGATTTTGGAATCTAATTATGATCTGGGATGATTCCGCCTCAAATGATTGATTTATTAGTTCTTGCTGGCGGCGCAATAACGAGCGTCCGCCTTCAATTTGCATATTTGATGGGTTCATGTCCACCTCGTCAGCCGGTTTTATAAAATGCTCTGACTTCCGGAAGTTATCATCACCCATTTTTTCCCTTGGGTTAGGGGGAGGGTGTTAGGGTTATGAGGCTTGAGGGGGAAAGGGATGGGGAGAGCCATGTGCTTGAAGAGAATGACTTAAGGTGAAAAGATGCTGATGGGAAAAAGACAAAAGGAAATGGAAAGGATCCTACTGTAAAGTAATCTGTATTATATACAATATGTGCTCGTAATATTGCTCAGAAGATTCTTACTTTAGGAATAATTGTTCTTTAATAATCTTGTTCTTAATTGTTCTAAATAGAATTAAAATGTTAATCATGAAAACTCAAAATTATATTTAGGTTTCTAGAACAGACCTCTGTCATTAACTCTTGCCACAGCATGGTCAGCGTCTGGAAAAAGCGATGTGATGAACTTGCCTGTGTATAGTGTTTAGGTTTTTTTGAGAGCAATGCCTAGATAGAAACAGTAAACTTGTCTCTCTTTGAACCACGAAAAAGTATTCAATTGCATTTTGTGGTAAACCCACTTAAAATTACCGTTTTAAAATCAGAGTTATTTAAAGGGAGATATCTCTAATTCAGATTCTCTTTTTATTTGAGAGTTTTGAGTACGTAGTGCAATGACACTAACACATCATACCCGCACCGTGCACACACTTTCTGAATCTCTATTTCAGTTATGCTTAAATTATTTAACGTCGCGGTAAAAATTTTCATTTATATATGATCTGTTCATTTATGAAGCTTTTGCTGAATTAACTAATTGGGTAAAATACGTGATCGATCTAATTTTTAGGCAATTCCAGTTTTGTTTAAATTGTTTAAAATCGCAGAAAAAAAATGACGTTCTGTGTCTAAACTTTCTTAACATCACCATTTCTGTAAATATATTACATTGGTAATTAAGTTTAATTTAATCATTTATTTTCTATGAGCGACATAGTTTAGTGAGGTCCATTACTGAAGGCACACGTGAAATACCTATTCCAGTTGTATTACAGCTGTTTAACATGTCAGGGAAAAATCTTGTGGAAGGTGTTCATATTTCGTAAATCTTATCATTACTCAAATCTATTATCTATACATAAATTTAATCTACTCATTTAGTTTCTAAGAAGCCACATTTAATATCTATATTTAATTTTCGTTACAGATATCTAACATCTCAGGAGGAATTTTTTTGAAGTTATTCATACTTAGAAAATCTTATAATCTACTCAGATACAACTTTTCTATATATGAGTTTTAGTTGCCCATTTATTTTCTGTGAAGTGACACATTCCAGTAACATCCATCACTGAACTCATTTTTGTTTCAGTTTTTATTAACAGGTCAGGAAAAATACTGCTTCGTTTATTAAAGAACCTCGGCTTTTCCGTGAATCATGACGCAACGCCATAAAGAAAAAAAAAAAAAAACACCAAAATGAACCAGAAAAATTATTTCACTGAAAAAATTATTCATTTTGCTTTCGAAAAATCTAAAATTCTCGTATTACTCGTCCCTTCCAGAGGAGTATTTTTTGTTACATTTTACCTTTTTCCATCGAGATATATCCGAGACTAGACGTTTAACTAATACCGGCGATTCTCATTGAATATCTTATCTGGTTCGATGCTTATGCAATGACACGTATAGGGCGCTTAAACATGTAATGCTGTTTTCTTTGTTTGCACCTAACGAAAAGAATGTTATAGATTTACAGTTCCTCACAAAGAAAAGAACCTATATTGTGAATTATGCAGGAAAATATTTAAACGGTTCGAAAAACTCGGAATCATGATGAGACTTTATGGAAGCGAAGAAATGAAGGCATTTTACTGGCATCTAATAAAAACTCCCATTTTGTAGATATACATTTCGGTGTTAATAACAAAACGACTAAGATTGTTAATAGGTCAACAGGAAACGGAACCATGACGTTTCTCCCGGTAGACTTTCTCTCTCTCTCTCTCTCTCTCTCTCTCTCTCTCTCTCTCTCTCTCTCTCTCTCTCTCTCTCTTTCTGTCTAACCAAAATATTTGTGAACTAATTAATCAACAATTCTGAAAACGGCATTATATTCAACCTATTTTTTTTCCAGAAATGCTTAATCATCCAAATAAACACTTTCAGTGAACAGGAACAGAATTCACAGTCCCAAAGAGAATGATAAAATGAACACATTTTCCAAAGCTAAAGTTCATTCACACAACCTCGATATATATGTTTTGAAAATGGTAATGTCAATATTTGACCGATCATTGAACTTATAAAGACGAAATCTTTAATTACACTTTATTGATGATCCGTTTTGGAATACTTTATTTTCTTTAGTCTTTCTCACTTAGACACCGGCCGTAGAAAACGTAGTTATGTTATCGAATCTATATTAATCTTATTTGCTCATTTTAATTCATCTGGAACAAACTGAGATAAGCACGAAGTAATTAACGATAAGTCTCAGAAGGTTTAGGTATTATGTTTACTTCGGCATGATATTAAGTTGTGTGAAAACGAATAAAAGAAATAATAATTGCGCACACACTCAACAGAAACACACTAATTCCAAAGGTCTCCTCCCTTAAACTCAAAGAGAAATCCATTAAGAAAACAGTATAAAGGGATCCATCAAGTTATACGCAAAGTGTTCCCCCAGTTAATTAAACTCCTTTGTTAATATTTAGATGTAGCAATATTGCTGAGTAACAGAGCCTAAATAAATTGTTCACACTTCCTTTGATCACGAAAAATATACATTAATAGTTACTGAATGTTGTCAGATACCAATAGTGATTTGAGCTCTTACCATTACATACATAAATACATACATACACACACACACACACACACACACACACACACACACACACACACACATATATATATATATATATATATATATATATATATATATATATATATATATATAATTATGTATGAGTATGTGTAATAAGTACGTGCACTTTGTGCGTGTGCATCACTTTATGCAAATATACGTGCATTCACGCACTCGTTACCTACATTATTGAAAACATTTAAAAGCTGTTTATTTTGTGTCATTTTCTTTAAAAGTGGTTGAAACTATGACACCATGGAACTCTGCAAACACCCTTCAGAAATGATTACAGTGCTCTACCCCACTGAGGGTTGCTGCTCTGGATAATTCAGTAGATGACAGATGCCCTTTCATTAGAGAAAGTCCCAATAGGAAGTGGAGAACATCCATTAAACTGAAGGCCAGAATCCAGAATCGGCTCTTTGAATATATCAACGCCGATAAGTGAACGATGCAATTATTTTAAGTTAATATAACACAGAATACGAGATCAAGAGGCCATGTCATGTTTGAATATGAGAGGAAGCAATGGATTGCATTTAATGAGACGTACCAAGACAAATTTGCTTAAATATTACTGTCAGGGGACAGTTTAGGAACAAAATTTAATGAAGAAACAAGTTATTGGTCGATTTAAAGAAAATTGAGCATTTACTTATTTTCATCACTTAAGTATAATTGCTTTACATTACCAATATGGGAGAACACAAGTTACTTGCCCTTAATGGAAGGTTGTTCTAGGACACTGCAAACCTATCAGTATGTAAGACATACCAAAATATTACAATAGCTGTATCAGGATAAGTTTGTTACTATTTATTGAAAGGGAAATGGTAATTTTAGAGAAAACTCTTTATGAACAAAACGTCGTGAAAGTTACTAATAAAAAGTTATTTGGATGCTCTAGACGTATGATGAGGTGTGAGGATTTCATATGAGTAACGCATGTACATGTACACACGAACAGAGAAGAGAGAGAGAGAGAGAGAGAGAGAGAGAGAGAGAGAGAGAGAGAGAGAGAGACTCTAGGCCACACAGACGGGTGTATGTGCATTGTGTGTATTTGTATCAATGCTATTTTATGAATCGTTACTTCTTGAAAATATTCTTATTGCAAATGATGAAGAAAGTCTACGATAAGCGGATATTTACCTTTAACTATTGATAAATTCGTACTTGTGTGTGTGGGTGTGGGTGCGTGTGTGTGTTTGTGTGTGAGTGAATGTATACTGTTTACCAGCGTCCATGTTATTCACTATAGCAGACAGCCAGCACTACATCAAAAATGCATCACAGAGAACTAAGCTAGGCAGGGAAAAAGCCATCAGGCTGCAAGATTTATATCCTGAACGTCACCAGACAAAAACGAAGAGTCAATAGACCTTTGGAATTGATAGGAATCGGTCCCCGGAGTCTCGTTTGAGTAGAATTCAGACAAAAACCGAATAATCTCTTCACTATGAATAATATTTAGAGTCTTCGATAAGGTAACAAGAGGTTCCACTTCCTTTTATGGTCTTGTTCGAGATCATGGGGTGTTTTTGTGACTTCCCTGGGAAATGGAAAGAGAGACGAATTGTGTTTGAGAGGAGATACGGTCTAGTAACATTCTTGTGTATTAGGTTACTGCAGTTACTAAGATATCATTAAGAATGTATATTACTTTATACGTATATATATATATATATATATATATATATATATATATATATATATATAATATATATATATATATATATATATATATATATATATATATATATATATATATATATATATATATATATATATATATATATATATATATGTGTGTGTGTATATATATATATATATATATATATATATATATATATATATATATATATATATATATATAATATATATATATATATATATATATATATATATATATATATATATATATATATATATATATATATATATATATATATATATATATATGTATGTGTGTGTTAGTCTGTCCATAGGACTGATAAAGTTACACATAATTTCACGAAGACAGCACTTTCGTAAGCAAAGAAAATAATACTTTTACAATATTCAAGCAAACAACTGAAAATGAAGACTTTCACAGACTCCGTCTCAAAGAAAGCAACACACGAACCCCTTTCTCCGAGAGAAAATCCCGCTAAAATTTTCGGCGCAAAAATAGGGATGACACTGGATTGGACACGGCAAAGAACTGCTATGTTATCACGTAACACAAAGCTCAGGTTTTATTTATCTTTTTATGTAACTTCTCTCAGTGAGATTTTGAAAACTTAAAAAAGACTATTTACGTCTGCAAAAAACCTGGCACAAACACACATACGCATATATATATATATATATATATATATATATATATATATATATATATATATATATATATATATATATATATATATATATATATTCTTTATCTTTTTTACAGCATTTATTTCTCAGAATTTCCTTCAAGTTGTTTGTTCCTTTCTGAGTCCATTGCTCCCTGAAGAATCTTTAGTGCCATTCTTACCTTGAAAGCGACGTTTTCCCCTTAAGGTCCAGAGAAGAAGATAGGCCACCTAGAAAATGAGTCAAATTAATAACCTTTTGAATTTAATTTTGAATTTCAAGATTCTTTAGAACGATTCTACTTTTATTTTAATCATT
>NC_087200.1:218079218-218081718 GCF_015104395.2 Macrobrachium nipponense
GCCCAGTTCTCACAGAATATTGATGTTGCTTAAGACGCTGTGAAAGAGATTTGCCAGTCTGTCCCGTAATAGATTTTATCACACTTTTTGCAAGGAATTTCATATATACAGCCTGGAAGATCTTTAGGAGAATTTTTGATTACTAAACTCTTGACATTAATATTACTGAAAAACAACATTTATGTTAAAAAGCTTTAAAATTCTAGGAATATCTAAAAAACCTTTCATCATAAGGTATTTTAGAATGTTATGCTTACTAAATTCAAGTTTGTCATTAGTTGAATAAGAAAATGTTTTTCTAGCTCTTTTCCATGCCACATCTACAAAAGTCCTTGGGTATTTAAGTTTCAATGCAATATCATAAATAGTTTTCTCCAGGCTTAGAAGTAGGCTAAGCCAGCATAAATACTCTGTAAAAACTGGGCAAAAATCTAATGCATTATTTATTCATTTAAGTGAAAACAACCACCGAATTAATTGGATTGACAGTTCAGTATTGCACGGTCAAGAGATGTCTTATCACGAAATTTTTTAGAATCTGCTTTAATACAACTTACTTTTCATTGTAATTTCAATGTAGTCGTGGCCTTTTTTTCATTTTAGACCCTTGTATCTGTAACATGTTTAAGAATGACCTCAAATATATAATTACTGACTTAAATAAAAATCAGTTGCCTTAGAGTTATTAAAAAAAATTTTTTTATTGTAATGTATGTCTGTCATTTTTTGTGAATATGGTTTGTCTACCAGGTTCCGTATAGCTGTCACCTATAATCCTTTAATTGTCTGGAGATTGTATCTGAGATGATTGTCTTAAACCTTTAATTGCACCCTTTGTTTATGCTTGTTTGGGAAGGTTTCTTATCTTCCAGGTGTGTCGGATTCTAGGCACTCAATACCTTTTTGTTTTATAATCCCTATCTGTCAGTTATACGAACCTTCTTGTATTGTCTTTTCTCGTATTTTTGTCAGTAGCTGCTCAGTAAAGGGCTTTTTCAGCCGAAAGATCTCGCAGACTCCTTCGTTTATTTTTCCTTCGTGGCATTTATCTTATTTATGGATTTATCACGTTCCTAACTTTCGTGATTCTGTTATACATACACACACATATATATATATATATATATATATATATATATATATATATATATATATATATATATATATATATATATATATATATATATATATAATATAATAATAATAATAATAATAATAATAATAATAATAATAATAATAATAATAATAATACTCTTTTCAAGAACATGGTATTCCTTAAGATAAGAGTGACAAAGGGTACAGTTTCGGTATAAATTAGTTTTTTATTAATTAGCTGTAAAAATCATAAATTTAATAATGATAAGAAAACCTTGAGTTATTGGTCACTGTTGGATGTTACTGAGAACATAAATGCAGTAAAATGTAAACTAATGAATATATCAGAAATAAATCATCCAAATTAAAATTGATGCCTCTCTCGATACTGTTGCCAAAACACGAAGTGGAGATTATGGTAATTGTAGTGAAAACCATATCCAAAAATTGTGAGGAAACAAATAGAAATATTGTGGCTCTTAACAATATTCATATATCTGGTGACAGCAACCAATAGATTCTATATGCATAAATACACAAAACAAATAAGAAAGTTACCTTTACCCTTTCCCTGCTTTCTTTTTCCGCTCCTCTTTGTTCTCTCTATACAATTTCATACTTATTCTCTAACACTGTCTCTCCAGGCCTGTAAGCTATTAAGGATTTTGATTAAGAGAGACGTGCCCTAAAAGATTTAATCTTATTTTCTGCGTCCAAATTGTGCATTTGTATTTCACCCTCTACGGCCGAGGTCATTTTTAGTCCAGACACTGTGATTTTTTTTATCTATTGAGAGAGAGAGAGAGAGAGAGAGAGAGAGAGAGAGAGAGAGAGAGAGAGAGAGAACGTCAGTGATCCACTAGTCAATTATCATGATGAATCTGATGCCCACAGAAGGACAAGTGAAACTGGAATCGTACTAATTGCTCCGGAAATTAAACACTGATTAGCCTCTGATGGAAGCAGGTCAACGCCACTTGGGGCAAAGGGAGGGACACCAGAACTTCGCTTTTAAATTGGGTGCCGTATTTGGGATTTCTTCTGGCTTTCTGGAAGCTTTCAAGATTACGAATAAAAGGGCATATATACTACATACATACAGACATATATACATACAAACAACATACATACATACGTAAAAATACAGGCTGGTGCATATGCTATTGATCTATGTTTGATTTTGTTTTTTATTATACAAAATTACTGACGTGTCACTACATGTGTCAAATAATAATAATAATAATATAATAATAATAATAATAATAATAATAATAATAATAATAATAATAATAATAAACGGGATACGATGATGGTTAGATTCATAAACTGCCATTGATTAATTGACCGATTCAGTAAGAAATTATGTCTTCACTGTGTGAATTTAGAGGCAATAATTATTTTATAT
>NC_087200.1:218084218-218096718 GCF_015104395.2 Macrobrachium nipponense
GGAAATATAATGCACGAGCCTTATGCTCATGACGAATTTTCACATATTTTTCGGACATCCGTACAGCTTTTGACGTTTGCTGTTTGGTTTGCTCAATATGTAACTTTCTTTTCTTGTTTTACACTTATATCATTCAGATATCAACTCGATTCACATAATGCCTTCATGTATGAGTGTCCTGATTTCCTTAATTAATTTCTGACATCGTAAACAACTGAGGTGGTAAAGAATTGATCTCTCTTGCATTTGCTCAATATTTAAAAGAATAGAGAATCTTCCTAAGCCCTCTCCCCTCGCCCCTGAGGCTATCTACGCCTGTTTCAAAGAAAATGTTTTACTATTGTTAGCAGAATATCACCTTTTTCTATATTTAAGGATTTTGCTAATATATCCAGCCATATATTCCTGCTAAGAAAAAGTAATTCCTTGAGTCTGCAATTCTATTTAATTTTCGGACCCTTGTAAAGAGAATGTTATGATTAACGTAACAAGGGAGATTTAATTAATCTTTGGCACGGTGTCCTGACTTCTGAAAAAAGCTATATTAAATTGAGGGCCGATAATCTCCCAAAAATTCTTGGTTATATGATGCACCTTTTGCACGCGCGCGCGCGCTTTTGTGAGTGAGTGTGTGTGTGTCTGTGTCTGTATGTTTGAGAATTGGGTGATTTCTAGAATATATTCTATATTCATTTTAATTGGACTTTAAGCAATATATAAAACTATTTTGGCACATTGTTTCACTTTATCTAAAAATGGTAAACAGCACTGTTTTCAGACAGTGTGAGCATAATAGTTTTGAGAAAGCTCAGCTCTTAAAAGGCTCTGGAATCTTGTTGCAGTGTTGACGAGCTGTGTTCCTGTTGTGGATAATTTATTTTTTTGAAGTTCTTGCTTTGGAACAGGAATTACTGTGATACTCAATTGCATTTGGAAGTACACATTAATCTTGGTAGTTTAGTGTTTTGAATTATTTAACAAAACTGATTCTATCAAACAAACTAGTTTTTATAGTCTATGGACTGTCTGTTTGTATGTTTCTCCCTCTCTTCTCTCCTCATTGGTTGTTCTTGAATTACAAGATCGTAGATTTCTGAATCATAGCAGGGAGGGAGAAATAGACAAACATACAGATAGTTCTATACACTGTTTCATCACGCTAGGATACAGATGACTTCGGTGAGGGCCGCAGTGTGGAATGATATGACTCCTAGTAGCCGCCTTCCCTTCCTCTCTCGCCTCTTCTGTGACTGCAACCTCCAGCAGTCGAGTAACTACAATGACAGTTAATTCACTGCTAATACCAACAGATGCACTCTGAAATTTTTAAGGAACAGAAAACATCTCGCTAGTTCGGGGATCGAACGATGTTCATGCACTTATGGGCTGAATGCGTTAGTCCTATTTCTTTGGGATCAGAAAAGGCATTTATTCGACGAGGATGGGATTCGAACCCACGCAGGGAAACCCTATTGGATTAGCAGTCCAACGCCTTAACCTCTCGGCCACCTCGTCGTTCAGATCATGTCACATTATGAGCTGTTGTGATGAGGGACCTGACTGAGGCAGCGCTCATAGAGCCCGAGTGGTTTACCTGGTACAGGTGCGAATAAGATTTTAACTGACGTCTACTACGGCAGTAACTTGATGCTGCGCCTATGCTGCGGTAAAACACGTTCATGGTCATAAACGCGTCATAGACATGTCACTAACTTAATGCAAGTATGTCGACAACATGTTGAAAACAAGTCATCTACTGAAAGTGGGGAACGAATTCTAGTTAAACGTATAAAGCATTTGTCATAACTACCAATAAGTATTCAACATATTTATGATAAAAAATGTGTCATAAATATCTCGATAACATCCATCACATGTCAAAAAAATGTTGGAAACAAGTTACCTACCAAAAATGGAGAACGCAATGTTGGACAATGCTGGATAATCGTATGAAGCACTGCTTATGGCTACCAACAAGTCGTTGACTTGTATTCAACCTGTTAGCGATAAGTTACCGACGTTTTGCTGTGTTGTGGATGTACCTTAAAACTTGTAGTATATAAATAGTAAGAAATGCAGGATGTAGGATGTGGAAGAATATGACGAGAGAAATTGGCCAAAGGAAAATGTTGAGGTACGGACCCAGTGCTAATTATAAGAATAAGAATGAACTTACATCATAAAGAGTGTATTATTCTTCCGGTGTATTTCCCTTTTGCTAAACCCAGGACTTCATTCTCTTTATGGTTATCTGTCTCGAATAACTTCCACTCAAGTTCTCTTGTTTCATCTCATCTTTGTGGTCTCTGTAAGGCAAACACACACTGTTATGATATTATACGTATGTAATTCTTGACTACGTAACCTTAGCTTATCCTTTTTCTGTAATTTCTTTATAATAATTGAAATAGACTGCGCAAGTTATCTTGTTTCCTTTCAGAACAAAGTGTTTTTCCTTTTCATCAGTAAAATTTACGAGTGTAAAAATACGTTGGATACTTTTGAGAGAAATTAAATCAGTTCTGTTCTACTTGATATCTAAGGTATCTTCTGTTATCTATATAAACTCTAGAATTATATAGGCTTTCTTTACCTATCGTCTCTGATCTAGGGTCATATCTAATACAGCCCTTGACTAACAGTATTTTTTTAAGATCTACACAATATAAATTCTGCCTTTACGTAAAAAAAAAAAAAAAAAAAAAAAAGATAAAAACTACGATCAAAATCAACTATTCCTTAAAATAATTGCGAGAGTAGAAAAAAAATAGATAACTAAAGAATGAAACCATAAAAAGAGACATTCTCTCTCTCTCTCTCTCTCTCTCTCTCTCTCTCTCTCTCTCTCTCTCTCTCTCTCTCTCTCTCTGTTGCAACCAGATGTCGTTGGGTAACAAGCCAGCAACCGCCAGGAACCATCAATTTTGGCTGTAACGCTGAACTCAAAAAAAGTGTCCCATTCCAGTCCAATAACTTGCATAGCAAAGGAGAGAGAGAGAGAGAGAGAGAATCTGGTCACCCACCACACCATCCCCCATATCAGGAATCAGGATAAGGGTTTGTATTATAGAAGTGAGTCGAAGAAGAAGCGAAGAAATAGGAAGCTTTTCTCTGAAGGTCTTCTCTTGGATTCTAAATGGGAGAATCTGACATTTGCGTCATGCAAATAATAAACTTTAAGAGACAGTTCTTACACGTCGTCACGCCTATAGATAGTTCTATAATTCAGTAAACTGGTTTACTTTTATACTAATGTACGTTCTTGTTGTTTTGTTCCTTCATTGGGAAATATTCTTTTTTTGAGGCTGCTCAGAAAATTGTTTAACAATGAATTAATCGCTTGTAAAGATATCATGACCTACTTTCTATTGATAATGTGATTTTAATTATATATCTTTTACAGAAAAAAAATTAGCCACTATTTGCTTGACAACTATTGGCTCTTCACTGTCGCATGAAAGAATTTTGAGTGTCATAATTCAGACTGCAGTCAATAGTAGATTGTTGTTAAATAAGTTTATTTTTTTAAGTATCAAATAAGATAGGCGAGTTTCGTAAACAAGTAAAAATTCCCATTCAATGAAAAATATTCTTGCCCATTGCAAAATTCATATATTTCCCTTTACGCACCATTTCTTTTCACGGGTTGGGTCAAAGGAGCACCGTCTGAACTCTGCAACAAAAATCGATGATTTCTCTGCTACTTCCTTACCTGCAACTCGAACATCATCTGTTGTTTCCCAGCGTTTCGTCTAGCCAAGTAAGTTTCTTTATATATCTTTTTTTTTCCTGTTTCTGGAAGGAAAATAAATATCATAAGGTTATGCAAATGAGTTCCTTCATTATACAACTACTTCATTTAAAAAGCATGATTGCTGAATTCTTTTAAATTCTTTTGTTATGTCGCTTAATAGCTATCCAGTTTCTATTAGAGAATGAAGCTGTGGTATCAGTTGCGAAGGATTCATAGCAATCAGTGAATCCTGGAAGGTCTCATGCTGTTATGGGACTCGTTGTCAACATGTCATACGGTTAATTCATGCCAATCTCTTAGATATAATATCGGGATTATAACCAAAATAAAGGTAGATATCCACTAATTTATCCTAAACCCTTCGGTATAAAGACAGATATCCCACTATTTTATCGTAATCCTCTGAGGTACATTTCATCCTAATCTCGTGAATATAACTCTCTGGGATAAAGACAGATATCCCACTAATTTATTCTAATTCCCTGAATCACACGACCCAAGTGAGAGGCTTGCATAACGCAATCGAGTGATAAATGCTTTTCCCCAAAACAACCCAAGGTCTTTGAAGGCAGGGCATGAAATTCAGGGAGGGGAATAGCTCTCCTTTGACACTGAAAAAGAATTGTGGTCCTTCACTCTGGCTTTTGTTGGGATCCTAAGGCTTCTTTACTTTTCAATTTTAAGATTTAGGATTTTCTGGTAGAATGACAGAAAATATTTTAATTTTTTAATTTTTGTATTGTTGATCAATGTGCACGAGGAAAAAAGGGATTTACACATTGGCTTTCACCAAAATGATTACAAATACTCCCTCCCTCTCCTCTCTCTCTTCTCTCTCTCTCTCTCTCTCTCTCTATCTCTCTCTTCTCTCTCTCTCTCTCTTTCGACAACATTACAATATATATATATATATATATATATATATATATATATATATATATATATATATATATATATATATATATATATATAATATGAAAAAGAGAGAGAAAAACAAAGATAAATACTCCACAGATAATATTATTATTTCTATACTTATTTATATAAAAAGAAATGATAACCTCCAACAACGTTCAGTAAAAAAAAAAAAAAAAAAAAAAAAAAAACATACGTTCATACCTTGGTAAACTAAACACTCTCTACAAACACAAACTTGACTTCTTTTCCTCAAAGACGTCGGCGACGGAACAAGAGAATCAGAGAAAGAAAATCTCATCCACAATTCTCGACTGGAATTGCCCTGGCCACGAAAAGGTATTGAAATGTTTTCCTTTTACGCAAAGCTGTCGATTTCTTTTGTGACCTTTTCACCAAACACTCACGAACGCTTTACACCAGTGGTTACTTGCACGAGAGGAGAGAGAGGAAGAGAGCGAGATCGAGATTGAGAGAGAGAGAGACGAGGAGAGAGAAGAGAGAGAGAGGGAGAGAGAGAGAGAGATTAGCAGAAAAGTCGATTGCTATCTTCAATGAAAGGTACTGAAAATATTAAATGAGAATAAAGTTCTGTCCAATCATTTGAATTACATTAACTTCACAAACTATGATTCATTTCTTCGTAATTTTTCCATAAAGCTGAATATAAATCTTTATTGAAACATAAATCAGGATATTTATGAGGACTTGCAACATCTTTATTAATAAATTTATTTTCCTTTGTGAATGATTATGCAATATTTATTCTACTTTTCCATTTTAGTTGTATATTTTCAAAATACATTTATGTTGGGAAAATTTGTCATATGTTGATATGTTGGGCTTAATGCTTCATATTGTGGCTATTTTCATCTTATTCTTTTTATAATATGTGACCAACTTAAAAAGGAGGACGGCAATAGCTTTTCTTTGTACAGTATGGAACTCGCACCTCTGTTCTAAATAGAGATAATTACTTTTAGATATAAAAACTCTCCTTGCATTTATTCGCCACAAAATAACTAAACACTACACGTTTTTAGTTAAACACATAACAGACATAGCTGAAAACACACTTTATGGATTACTGGCTATCCAAGAGGAAGAGCCCGTGCTGGCAGAAGGCCAGCTTGTTCAACGACCGTCAGACTGAATACAAACAATTTCAATACAAAGTTCTGTCTCGTAATCGGTTACATCTACTCTGTTTGTCTTAGAGCTAACTGTCCTTATAATGGCGCGGCCTCTTGTTTTAGGGCAGCAAGTATTCCGTATAGTGTGTCTTTGGCAATGCCAGTGATGCGTTCAGCTCAGAACTTCTCCTCTCCACGAAAGCTGTCAAATATTTCTTAGCATCTGGTGTCAGTCAGTACAATCAAAGCACTCGACAAACGGAGGAACAGAATCGAACATAACTGACGATTATGGGGGAATTGGCACCATGAAAGGCACAATTAATCTTCTCGCCCCATTAAACCTTTCAGAGACTTTAGAGACTACATAAAAATGCGATACATTCCTCGGGGAAAGGAGAAGGATTGTTTCTAGCTCGAGAGATATATGGAAGGAGTTTTTTAAGGTTCCTTTTCCACGCCATTTGCGATGATTTGGCCAGGAATACTGTACTACGTTACCTCGACGTGGGCGTTCAAAGGTCAATGCATTTGTAAATAAGAGTCAACGTCACCCTCTCTCATGACGACATACAAGCTTCCAAAGAATATTGATATGGAAAAGGTTACAAAAGATGATAAGGAAGGCAGAAGGAAGAGATCAGTTATCCGAAAAGAAAGAAAAGTACAAAATGATTAAATAGTAAATAACTACAAGAAAATATGAAAACGTTTCACTCCGCCCTTCATATAATGAAACATTAAGGTTATAAATGATGTTGAAAAGGAGTTAATATATAATTTCGTCTTGCTGATAAAAGCTATTAAATTACTTTTTTTTACGAAGCTTATAAATCATCATTGTCTCTCTAAACAGGATGGTTCATGTTTCAACATGATTCATCCTATATGGGTGTCATCCCCTGATAAGAACAAGAGAGGTGAGTCATTAGTAGATTTTTTTATATATTTTTTTTTTCAGTGTCTGGATGGATACTAAAATAATCTGTAATAAGTCCTGGTACTTTTTTTTTCTTTTATAGAGCAGTTATATGTAGTCCAGAAATCGATTTATTTTCGTTGGCGTGAATTTCATATGATAATGAAGATGTTAGGCAATTAGAACCTCAAATTTTGAAACGAAGATGCAGTGTATTACTGCCCTAAAACAATTCACCTTGTATTGCAGTAATTTATTAAATTTTTTATCTTTTCATCAGTCTGCCAATTGATTTATTCATGTAACATTTTTCCCCAGTAACATACAAATTTAGTTTCCCTCACTATTAATACGCTATAAACTTCTGCAATAAGGTCACCCCTTTCGTTGCAGAAAGAATCCAAAACCGTAAGGAAGTTCGTACCGCTTTTAACCCTCAGGACTTATTGAGGATTTATGCTCGATGATTTCAGGGAGACGGGAGGTGGAAGAAGACGCCGCTCAATGCCATCTATTTCTTTATGGGTACAGTAATGGGCCACTTCCGGGTCTTTGGGGATTATTCCGGAGTTCATTTAGAGGGTCATTTTCCGGCAAATGGAGGGAAGTTACGGTTGTCAATTTCCTGATATTAATACATTCGATGTTTTATTCTTTATTTATTCTATAATGTCTTTTGTGTTTCTCTATGATATCACCGTCTTTTATCATCGTAATGCTTTCATATGCTTTCATACACACATCCACGCACAAGCATAAGTATATATATATAGCATATATATATATATTATATATATATATAAATATATATATATATATATATATATATATATATAAAATTAATATATATATATATATGATATATATATATATAATATATAAAATATATCTATATATATATATATATATATATATATATATATATATATATATATATATATATATACATAAATATATATATATATTATATATATTATATTTTAAAAAAAAAATATATATATATATATATATATATATAGATATATATATATACACATATGTGTATATATTGTGATGGCTTGTTAACCACAACACGATACACTTATCAAAATATAGGTTACTCCTGTATTCACTTAACAGGATACGAAATTCACAAGGTGTGAAATCGTACCACAACCTTAAACCACAGTGTGCAAAATCAATTCAGGGGTGAAAATAAACACTTCAGAAAAATAACTTAAATTTAATACAAAATTCGTTAGGCAGAAATTACACCTGAACCTCTTATAATACAAAAGTCTATGAATACAACTCACCCTTAAATAATCACTAAACAAATTCCAAATACACAACTAATAAAAGAAACCAACGCATTCAACCACAAAAAGGAGGGGGTCCAGAAAGGAGGAGAAAGGCAAAAAGAAAGAATATCCTAACAAATACACACTAATATTCCTAACAACTTCTCCGAATGTTTTAAAGTACTCCTCTTGCAAGGCAAGGTACAACTCCACGTCTGGAGGACAAATCAGGGTGATAATCCGATGCTAATGCAATCACAGCGCTGAATCCAAAAATATCAATAGGTGGCTGGCAAGTATCAAGCGGTTCACCGAAACCGACAGCAGAGGAACATTTGCCGTGAGCTTAATAAGTATATAATTTTACCTTGGGACAGAGAGGTCCCCTTGGCTTTATAACTGAACCAAGGGCGTTAAGGATAAATCCTGAGGCTGCAGACTGGGAGATCCAAAAGGTATTGGTTTGGGGTGAAATATCTCCAGTCCAAGTACAAGTACAGCGGCCAAAAATCAATATCAACGATCCTTTCAAATAACGCTCAAGGCAAGGTCCAGGAAACAACTCGCTCATATGTCCACCGAAGACCTCCATATCCCCACTGGACAGCAAGAGCCGGGGGGTTGGAGGGGGGAGAAGACCACTCCCAGTGATATCACCAAATATGGAATTTGAAAAGAGGATTAGTAAAAACGTACAACAAGTCAAACACCGGAGAGGAGAAAACTAGCAGTTACCATTCTTAACTAATTAACAGTTTCAAAAATAATCTAATACATTATTCACTTATCATTAACTGGCAACAAGATGACACCTCCTCTCCCAAAGAGAAAAAAAAAATTCCAAATTTTTTTTTTTTTTTTTTAATTAAAATTCTAAATAAAGGCAAAAATATGAAATAAACACATGCTAAAACAAATACAATAAAACAACAAATGCAATATTTCATTCATAGCTGTAAAACCAAAATACTCAATAAGAAAATTGCACTTATAAAACAAGACAAGAAAAATTGGGGGGTTGGGGGTGGCAAAGAAACAAGGATGCAGCTTACAATTAAGGCACTAAAATTAACAGAATATCAATATACACTCTGGAGATATACTACACTAGAAACCTCACAAACCAACTCTAAAACAAAAACAAAAAAAAATTTTCCAAGAGCTACAAGGCTCTCACATAAGTACATACTTAGAGCTACACTGTTTTAATCCGGATTCCACATATCTGTTCATAGGTCATAACTATTTTACACACAAAGTAGTTTCACTTTGTTTCTCATCGCTCATTGTAACAATGTTCAGCGAACAATAGTCCTGTCTATAAACACCTTGACAATACACTAGATCACTATAAAAGTGTCCAACCGAATACATACACCAAAATTGGACGACACAGAGAAAACCAGCACAGTTTTCCCCTGCGCAATCCCAACACGCAAAAATTTCGTGAAGCGTAGTTATGCCTGAAAATAAAGAATGCCCGGATTAGTAGCTGTCAGCTAACAATTAAACTCTCCGATTAGTACCCTAAACAATTTAATCACCCCACCGTTTTACACCATGTGCCAATGACCAGTAAATACCACCATCCTTGTATACAACACCCCTCAGTAACAATCTTTATATACGATAATAACCATTCGTATCCTATAACACTCATTCCATAGCGCATTTTTAACACCTCACCAACCTTCATTAAGATAAACATTGCCACAAAATATTAACACCGAGTAGCACCTTTTACCTTCACCTGTGGTCGTAATATTAATAAATTCTTAATTTTACAGCCTTATGCCTTTACTCAACTCCTGTGAAGGAAAATTCTGATTAATACATATTCGTTATACAATCAACTACTCTTTGCAATAAAAAACCTAAGCACCTACTTCAACAGCACACACACAGTAACTAGAACGATACAGATACTACCTTAATATCCGCATAGCCCTCAGCAAGAATTTCTACTCAACGCTGCGAGAAAGAACATCGGCAACAATATTAACTTTTCCAGGAATATGTGAAAATTCCAAATTCCACTCCTGAAGCAGGAGACTCCACCGCATCAAACGTTGATTTTTATTCTTGTACCTGCTGATGAAGGTCAGGGGATTATGGTCCGTCATAATCTTTATAGGAGTTCCTGTGGAAGAGAGATAAACCTGGAAATGATTAATGGCTAGTACTACAGCAAGAGTCTCCTTCTCCACAGTAGAATATTTACGTTGGGCAGAGGACAATTTTTTTGAAAACAATGCAACAGGGTGGGAAATTCCCTGTTCGTCATTCTGTAATAACACCGCCCCTACTCCAACGTCACTTGCATCCGTGGCGAGAGAAAAAGGAAGGTCAAAATCAGGAGCTCTCAAGACAGGATAATTAAGAAGTACCCTTTTCAAATTATCAAAAGCCCTTTGTGCTTCGTCAGTCCAGACAAAAATTACCTTCTTTCTTAGGAGATTCGTTAAAGGGTCGGCGATGTCAGAAAAATTCTTAAACCTCCTGTAATACCCAACTAATCCAAGGAATTTTCTGACATCTCTCCGACACCTAGGAATTAACATTTTTTCAATACAATCAACGTTAGCTTGTTTTGGAGCAACCTTACCATCACCAATTTCATGACCTAAATATACGACCTTTGCTTTTGCAAATTCACTTTTCTTTAAATTAATCACCAAACCAGCTTTCTTCAATATTTCAAACAAGGCCTTAATACGCTTTAAATGTGTTTCCCAATCATCACTATAAATAACAATGTCATCAATATAAACGACGCACCCTTCCAAACCGTACACCAACGTATTCATCAACCTTTGAAAAGTAGCGGCTGCATTTTTCATACCAAACGGCATCACACGACATTGAAACAACCCCTGAGGTGTTACGAAGGCTGACAAGGCCCTTGCTCGTTTCGACAAAGGAACTTGCCAATACCCTTTTAATAAATCAAATTTACTTATATATTTAGATTTACCCATCCGATCAATGCAATCTTCAATACGAGGTAATGGATAACAATCAGATTTAGTCAACTCATTAATCCTTCTGTAGTCAATACATAACCTAAAATCTCCATCGGGTTTCTTTACCAATACAACAGGAGATGACCAAGGACTTTGACTATGCTCAATTAGACCGTGTTTTAACATATAATCAACCTCCTTAGCAACTTCACTCTTAAAAGGATTTAACCTGTAAGGAGATTGTTTCACAGGCGTGGCATTACCCACGTCCACGTCATGTTCAAGGACTGATGTCCTTCCTGGGACATCTGAAAACAATTGTTTATAATCACACACCAACTTCTTCAGAGACCTACGTTTCTCATAACACAAATGAGAAACTGAACTACCAAAATTTTCTAAAGAAGACATATTACCTGATGGCCAGTTATCATCATTACCATATTTATTCTCATTACGTTCTTCCTCTGAAAAGGAATAAAGGTTATTACATTTAACAATCTCTCCAATTGTTGCTACAGGAATAGCTTTCTCCCGTTCCATATATGCCTTCAACATATTTATATGACAAAGCTGAAAAGGTTTCCTTCTCTCAGGAGTCTCTACTAAATAATTAACATCACTAATTTTTTCAAAATTTTTCCAAGGACCTGAAAATGAAGCTTTTAATGGATTACCGGGAAAAGGTAACAACACCAACACCTTGTCGCCTTCAGCGAAGTTGCGAGTCTTGGTTTTCCTGTCAAAAAAATACTTCATTCTTCTTTGACTACACAACATATTTTCACGAGCAAATTCCCAAGCCTTCATCATTTTATCACCCAAATTAGTCATGTATCCAACAAATTAATATCAGGAATGTCACCTTCCCATGACTCTCTTACGACATCGAGAGGACCACGAACACAATGTCCGAAAACCAAATTGAAAGGCGACAAACCTAATGATTGACTTGGAGCCGACCGAAAAGCAAATAAGAGATATGGTAATTCTTTATCCCACTCAGAACCGTGACTTAAACTATATTTCCTAATCATCGATTTCATGGTTTGATGAAACCTCTCCAGAGCACCCTGACTTTCAGGATGATAAGGAGATGAAGTCACATGTTTAATACCTAACTCTGACATTTTCTCTCTAAAATACTTGCTGACGAAATTAGTACCACAGTCTGATTGAATTATCTTAGGCATCCCAAACCTGGTGAAGAAATCAATTAGTACATATACAATCTTAATACTTTTTATGGTACGTAGTGGTATTGCCTCAGGATATCGAGACATTTTATCCATAATATAAAAATATATTCATTACCACTACGTGTCTTGGGCAATGGTCCAACAACATCAATAATTACCTCTTTAAAAGGTTCAGAAACAAGGGGGATAGGACATAGAGGTGCTTTTGGTATAGACTGATTGGGCTTACCGACCTTCTGACAGACGTCACAACTATTGACAAACTTCTTTACGTCTGCCTTCAACTTGGGCCAATAGTAATTCATAAGCAACTTCCCCGAAGTCTTATGAATGCCAA
>NC_087200.1:218101718-218112555 GCF_015104395.2 Macrobrachium nipponense
TTAAAAGGAATTCAAAATTTTTTAAAAATAAAGTCTAGAAAAGATTAAAAAAGAGCAGTAAATAAAAAGAGAGACTACTAAAAACACCAACCGTCCATGATCAGAGGTGAAGATGGAATGAGTTACAGTTGGCAGAGAGAAGAGACGACAACTATGCCAGGTACAGAGGTGACGAGGACAAATTACCGTTTAATGAGGGCACCAGTCTTTTAATATATAACGACTCCAGCGTTGTTAGTTGGTCAGGATGTTTATCATAATCAATTATTGTAAAATGTTCCTTTGAATTTCAGTCTTGCATATTATTGAGTGGTTTCTGATATTGGAAAACTCTGGTTGGTTTATCCTTTGACCTGTACGGAAGCTAAAGCCCAAATGGCTACAATATCTGACCATCAGCAACCTCCGTAAGTGCCCGGACATCCAGGGCATGTGAATTTATAAATAACGTTGGATCTCATGAAGGGCTGAAGGCGATCTTTAAAGTTAAAAAACGATCGAATAGTGCAAGGATTACTCGACACAAGCCTGACTTTAAGACACGGAATTTCCTGTTCAATTATACGAGTGAGGTTTAAGATAAATTTTGAATCTGATAAATATGGAACAGTAGTATAAAATATTTTCTTCGGTACATCAAAAGTAGTTGATGATGGATGCAAAAATTTGGAAAGTACCTTATTGGTGATTTTATGAACTATATCTTGTGGAAATGAATTGGCTTTGAACAAGTTTGCCAAGAAAGTCATTTCGTTATGAAATATTTGCCATGAGGAAGAATATTTGAGAGCTCTATTAATCAGCGTATAGATGGTGTTGAGTTGAAATGAGTATTGGCAAGAGCTATAAAAGTTATTGGTTAAACCCGCATAAGTTCGTTTTCTGTATACTGCCGTGGTGAATTCCGAGTTATTTCTCGTTACCTTAATATCAAGATATGGAAGGCTGCCCTCGCTACCTCCATAGTAAAATTAATCTGAGAATGAGCGTTATTAATGAATTCTAAAAACAGGGAGCACTGCCATGAATGTCTAAATAAAACAGAAGTATCATCCACATACCTTCGATATGAAAATGGTTTAAAATTAGGGTCACAACCGTTCAAAAGTTTTGATTCTAAATCAGACATAAAAAAGTTAGCAAAAATAGGGACCAAAGGAGACCCCATAGCAACTCCATCGACCTGCGAGTAGAGTTGTTTATTAAAAATGAACATCGAATCATGCACAGCAAGATCGAGAAACTGTTTAAAAGTCAACCGATCAAAACCATGAAATGTTGTATCATCATCAATAAAAATTTTGTCAAGTATAATATTAATAGTATCATTTAGTGGAACATTTGTAAAGAGGGACTCAACGTCGAAGCTGACCATGTAATAGTACCCATCTTGCTTAGTGATTAATTGCTGGAATTCATAACCGTTTCTTAAGGAATATACATTGTTACTTAATTCAGACAGTAATTCCGCTAAAACTTTAGAGATAGAGAAAGAGGGGCTATTATATGCAGCCATAATTGGTCTAAGTGGTAAGTCAAGCTTATGTATTTTTGGTTGTCCATATAGTATGCTAAATGACGAACCAGTAACAAACAGTTGTTGATAGATAGTTTCATTTATAATGTTATCATTTTTTATTTTTCTCAGAAATCTGTTGATCTTATCTTCCCTTTTATATATATCAAGAAATGTTGGTTCACCATGAGACTTAAACTTCGTACCGTTGGATAAGATATTTTCCATTCTCCTGACATAATCATTTTTTTTTTAAATAACAACTCCCTTGCCTTTATCAGGTTTACATATAACAATATCTTCTCTCTTTAAGTTTCAGCAGTATTTTCAAATCATTTGGTCTAAAAAATGGTGTCCAGTTAGTTTTAAGATTGAGGTAAGTTTTATGAGTTAGGTTGGAAATTTTCTGTTGAAGATTACCTATATTTTGATTAAAATCTAGCTTCATCAGTCTTTGGAATGACATCTCAAAAGGTAAGAAAAATCTGGCATAGTTGGGGTCTCCTTTGGGCCCTATTTTTTTTGCTAACATTTTTATGTCTGATTTAGAATCAAAACTTTTAAACGGTTGTGACCCTAATTTTAAACCATTTTTATATCGAAGGTATGTGGATGATACTTTTGTTTTATTTAGACATTCATGGCAGTGCTCCTTGTTTATAGAATTCATTGATAACGCTCATTCTCAGATTAATTTTCTATGGAGGTAGAGAGCGAGGGCAGCCTTCCATATCTTGATATTAATAGAGCTCTCAAATATTCTTCCTCATGGCAAATATTTCATAACGAAATGACTTTCTTGGCAAACTTTTTCAAAACCAATTCATTTCCACAATATATAGTTCATAAAATCACCAACAAGGTACTTTCCAAATTTTTGCATCCATCATCAACTACTTTTGATGTACCGAAGAAAATATTTTATGCTACTGTTCCGTATTTTTCAGGTTCAAAATTTATCTTAAACCTCACTCGTATAATTGAACAGGAAATTCCGTGTCTTAAAGTCAGGCTTGTGTCGAGTAATCCTTGCACTATTCGATCGTTTTTTAACTTGAAAGATCGCCTTCAGCCCTTCATGAGATCCAACGTTATTTATAAATTCACATGCCCTGGATGTCCGGGCTCTTACGGAGGTTGCTGATTGTCAGATATTGTAGCCATTTGGGCTTTAGCTTCCGTACAGGTCAAAGGATAAAACAACCAGAATTTTCCAATATCAGAAACCACTCAATAATATGCAAGACTGAAATTCAAAAGGAACATTTTACAATAATTGATTGTGTTAAACATCCTGACCAACTAACAACGCTGGAGTCGTTATATATTAAAAGACTGGTGCCCTCATTAAACGGTAATTTGTCCTCGTGCCCTCTGTACCTGGCATAGTTGTGGTCGCTTCTCTCTGCCAACTGTAACTCATTCCATCTTCTCCTCTGATTATGGACGGTTGGTGTTTTTAGTAGTCTCTCTTTTTATTTACTGATCTTTTTAATCTTTTTTAGACTTTATTTTAAAAAAATTGTGAATTCCTTTTAACTTTATGTGATTGTTTATAATATGTCTTTGTATTTTATTCACAGACTGATGATGCACACAGTTGTGCGAAACGTATCATATGTAATAAACTTGGCCTTTTAAATCTGGTATCATGGACTCCTTCTGGCCACTTTATAATTGAATGCTGAAGCAATATATATATATATTATATATATATATATTAGTTATATATATATATATTATATATATATATATATATATATATATATATATAATTTATATACATATATTATATATATATATATATATATATATATATATATATATATATATATATATAGATATATATATATATATATATATATATATATATTATATATATATAGTATATATGTATATAAAGGTTTTTACCACGAAGGAAAAATGAAAAGCGAGATAGCCAAGAACTTTTGGTCTGGCACGACCCTTTACTAAGGCACAACTGATCATACAGAGGAAAAACATAGTAAAAGTAGGCTTAATATCCAAATTGACATTACAAGATTAGCAATAAGGTCAATTTCACTCTACAGAAACAAGGAAACGCCTGAGGGCAAGATTAGCGATTTTTAGGCAGCCACACCTTGGAGAGCAACACACGTAGTCAACAGATGATTCATCCAGAAACAATACATTTTGGGTACGATCAACATCCTTTTAATGAATTTTCTTCAATGATGTTAAAACGTCACATTGCTGCCGCTAAAATGGAGGAAAAGGAGAAATTTAAAGAACTGGAAAAAGCCCGACGTAATTTCAACTATTCAATTCCCGCTGATTGGAAACACGCATTAAGGCAAGGTATATATGAAAAACTTCATAGAACTACAGACACTTTGATTAGAAAACTGGACAGAAAATTAAGCAACCTTATTGACAGCAGTGATTGGACCAATAATGCTAGAAGTGATTGTGTGGTGAATTTATCGAGCAAACAAATAAGTGATAATGCAGTGCATGCATTAGGCTTTGGGTTGTCTTTTATCATTTGTAGCAAACCCTCAGCTTTATCAATAGCGACATCTCTATATAAGTTTGAAAAATACTATGACCTACCACATAATCATTTGGACATTTACAAAGGCATGGCATACAGTGCTACGCAAGCCTATCATGAAAATAACTTCCCCGCTCGCTACAGAAAAAGTCCAAAAGAATTGAAGAATGATAATAGCTTACACATTACTAAGGCTGATATATCCAATAGTTTAGTAGTTCTGGACAAAACTGACTACATATCACGCATGCATACTTTACTAGAAGATTAAATACCTTACAAAAAACTCACAAAATATACGTTGGACCAGTTTATAAAAAACTTTAATATCAATATCAAACAAATTCTCAAAGATAAAAAAGAACTCTTGTGTAAATAAACTGTAATGTGTCCCTCATTATCTTATTAATATGGCCTTGTTAAAACTCATAAGGAAAACAAACCAATGCGCCCAATTATTAGTACTGTAGGATCAATTGTTTATAAACTATCTAAATATCTTACTAAATTGTTATCCCCACAACTTGGAACTGTATGTAATTTACACATCCGGAATTCTCTTGATCTTGTGGAAAAATTAAAAAATATTTTACTAAACCCTAGTGATATCTTTGTCAGTTTTGATGTATGTTCCTTGTTTACAAAAGTCACTATTGACTCTATGCTAGAATATTTAAGTAATGAACTTGTATTGCATGAATTACCTATGTCCGTTAGTCACACAATAACTTGACCAAGAAATAGAATACATAAAAAAGATAGAAAACGATCTCTGCTACCCACTTATTAAAAAGCTCACAAAAAGTGTTATAGTATTGCTAGTAATGGAAGAGAAATCCCAAAAAATGTACTTAGCTTGCCTTACTTTTGTGGATTTGAAACCATATCATTATTTAAATCGTTTAATGTTAATGTAGTGTTCTCTCAGAACAATACCAGTAAAGATATGTTAATTAAGAATAGTCCCGTAACAAATAACAACATCATTTACTAAATACCTTGTAAGGATTGCCCATCTTTTTACGTTGGTCAGTCAAGTAAAAATGTATGTGTACGTATTAAGCAGCATATGTATTCAGTTAGAACCACCCAGACTTCAAATGCACTGTTCGAACGCAAGATTAATTTGGCCATCGAACAAATACTTAGGTTAATAGTGATTTGGTTTCTGATTGCAACGTTGCCTTTTTGCACAGAAATTGCAGTCTGTTGCAATTCCGTAGATAGATTAATTACTCAGGACTGAAGGAAAAGTTAGTTTGCTCGATGATAAATTTTTTGTCATTATTGCGAACTTTGTCTAGCAACCTTGACGTATTGGTGAGGCATTGCAATTTACAGCAATTTTTGTTGCATATTCTTGATTAGAAGGTCAGTATACTGCATTTTATCCAACTTGAAGCAAAAGTTTCTTTACTAAGAGAAAAAGTCCCAAGGCTAGCCTTGCCATTTTTGTGAATTATTATTAATTTTTTTTTTATATCACAGTCATCTTATTCGAGTGGATTGTTTTTATGGTGAGGGGTTCCGGGTTGTATCCTGCCTCCTTAGGAGTCCATCACATTGTTTGCTATATGCGCTGTTTCCATGAGTCCTAGAGCTACTTCAGCATCTAATTTTTCACGGATCTTTTGATCGTGCCTAATGTCAGAAGATGAACCCTATTTACATGGGGCAATTCCACAGGGGATATTGACATAGAGAGAGGGCGATATTTGTTTGAATCTCACAGTTGTAGAAAAATTCTTATTCATCTTCGTAATTCTTATTAACTTTATTTTTTTTACACAAATGCTTTACTCTTCTGTCTACAATAGTATCTTCATAATGGATGATAACATATCAATAGCCACAAAAAAGCACCTTATTAAATTATCAAAAGCCATTAATATAACTATTCCAGGAAAGGGGGTTTGGGTTGTGGAATAAGCAACATTTCAGGACATTTGACATTTCCGTTTATAGACTCTGACATTTACAAAGGACTAACTAGGGAGCCGACCCTAAATCCGATCCCATGAGAGGGAGGGTCGAGAGGGAATGCTGACCCCTCGCTCTCCAGTGATAATAATAATAAGAATAATAATAATAATAATAATAATAATAATAATAATAATAATAATAATAATATAATAATAATAATAATAATAATAATTATAATAATAATAATAATAATAATATTTTGGTAGAAGACCCTCTTTTAGGCAAATGCTCTCAAAGGGAATTACAGAAATAAGCGAGTTAATTTTATATATTGCTTTTTCTATTTTTCTTACAATCCAAAAATTCACTGTATTAAAAAGGAACTCAGGTCCAGGTCAAGTAGTGGTTGTAACCAGTGCCGGTGTTATTCCGTAGGCGTAGTTCAGTTTCAATACCAGCTTTAAACCGAAAAATGACCACTGCCATGAATTGAACTACGCCTGCGGAATAATACCGGCAATGATTACGACCCCTGCTTGACCTGGACCTGAGACTCTGTTTTAATAAAACAAAAGATCACCTTCAGCCTCTTTATAATTTTTAGAAATTCCCAATATGAATATTGGCCAGTTATTCAGAAACACCGTTGAGCCTGAGAAGCGGATTGTAAGAAAAATAGAAAAAAAAACAATATATAAAAACAACTAGCTTAAATCTGCCATTCTCTTTAACAATAATAATATAATAATAATGGTAAGCAAGAGAACAGATGGAACTGAGTCATAACAGAAAGCAGAGACAGTGAAGGTGAGTAAGAGAAAAACAGACTTTGAAAAGAAATTCTATTTCCAGAGCGTCAAAAGCTTCTTTGTGATAATAATATCAGTGTAGGTGAGAAGAATTTATAAAATGCAAAGTTTTCAGAAAAGCGAATACAACAAAAAGGCTCCTATACAACGCAGATAGAAGCTTTGTATTGTCAGCGTAACATGAAAGAGGATATAGTAAAAATCTAAACAAACATGAAACCCTTTTGAATGTCACTGGAGCGACCAAGGACAAAGGGGGTATTTTTTTAAGTGAGCACTCACGATTCGTCGAATTCCAAAGGGAATTCAGAAAGATTCAAATCGTGTCATAAAGGTAAGATCAAACTGACACTTCTGAGTGTACGCGTTTTAAAAACACTCGCAAACTTTTAGCAGTTTTTTTCTGATATATGTTATTTAATATTGATAATAACGATCATCACCATCATCATAATCATCATCATCATCATCATTATGATAATAAATGAATCACTCCGATAACAAACATGAAAAGCATTGCCTCTAGATTCAATTGTTTCAATCGTCAAATTGATTTCCCTCCTAGACGTCAAAAACTGAAATCAGTCTTTGAATAACGAACAGAAATTCTTGAGCCTTTAACCTGAGATATCTCTTCGACTGGAAAATTTCCCCCTCTCCCCCTTTACAACCTCTCTGAATTTCCCCCACCCCCAACTTCCCACACTACCCCACCAAAAAAAAAATAAATAAATAAATAAATAAATAAATACTCCTGTGGCCACGCTTAGAAATTACGCTTATCAGCTCACCGATTCCCCCTCCTGAATACTTAATCAGGTCCTAAGCCAGGAACAAGGA
Source organism: Macrobrachium nipponense (assembly GCF_015104395.2). Taxonomy (NCBI): domain Eukaryota; kingdom Metazoa; phylum Arthropoda; class Malacostraca; order Decapoda; family Palaemonidae; genus Macrobrachium; species Macrobrachium nipponense. Next base: position 218,109,343 of record NC_087200.1, read on the forward strand.
CTTGAAACCTATGTAGTATTAGGGCTCGCGACAAATTGTCTTTCTCCTTGCACGTTCTGCAAGGGAGAGATTTCGAAAACAGTCGGGTTTTGGTGGTGTTTCTTTCTTGGTAGATTCGTTTTCGACAACGAAGCTTTGTTACGTATGTAGTGGGTAGGGTACTCATACTTTTAGAATGTATTTTTATCATATATATATATATATACCATCCTCTATCCTCTGTTTACTAATAAGCAAAATCAATATAAAGAATACACAAATACAGTATTTAAACAATTCAGGCACTTCCACGAAAACTGAGAGGCGAGCAAGAGTAACAGTATTAATAATGCAGTGGGTGATGAGGTCTTGTGCCGGATAAAGGGGGGAAGGTGGACGCTCGTTAAAGAGGAAGTAAACATCGGAATGAAGGGTGGAAATGAATTCCAAGGAATCCGGGAACGAAAGTTCACTTGGTTTATTCTTTGATGGAAGAAAACAGAGGGAGGGAGGGAATATCTGGAATGAATTCTATTCCGCTGTTGCTCCGTTACCTAAATTAGGACACTTGGTCTGTAAATTAATCTAATTAACTTTTTTTTAGTTTTGACGTCTCATTTTGGGAAGCTAATGAGATGTATACTAAGAGTTGTGTTTTTTTTTTAATTAAATTTCTTTATTTTGTGAATAATTATCGTAGAGGAAAAGAATATCAACAAGAAAGAAGAATGGCAGTGATTCGTTTAACATGAAATAATTTTGAACTGAAGTGACATTAATTAAATTTTACTTTAATCGTGATATTTAATTTACTATCTGTTAAGATTTCTAAAGCAATGTCTATCCTCCCTACTTATTTAAATTCATAGAAATATTGTAAACTTTACAGAGACTTATTACGGACCTTAAATGAATTATATAAATGCTTTATTGTCAACATATCTTACTCTATATATCTACAGAAAGGCATCTAGTCACACTCAGGCTACCATGAAGTGTGAATATTCGGAATATTCGTCCAGTGTTGTCTGGTCCTTATCACTGGAGGAAAATTCGCTACAACATCGGTAGGGCTCTGCTTCTCCCGAATGACCGATTTTGTCTTTCCTTATATTTCACAAACTCAACAGCTCTCTATCCTATCACTGTTAATATTCTTCCTAAAGTTAATAATAGCGGTATCATTTTGTATTATTTTTTTCAACTGTACTTCTCAAAGGTACATGCTAAACGTCTTCTAATTATAGTATACACATAACTAATATCGAGGCTAATTTATTGCCCCGTCTAGATTAATAGAGGTATGACTTTTGCCCCGTCTGTCAATAAAGACAAAAATAGTGAATTCATACATTACCCAGCTTCGAAAAACTTCTCAATATTGCCAGCACCAAAAAAGAAAGGAAGACGTAAATAAATAGCTCTCAATTTTAGCCAAACGCAGCCTATCTAAGAGACCTGTCTGTCACCTCGCAGGAAATGAAAGAAAAACAGAAGAGGAGAGAATCCAGAGTAAAGGCTTCGGAGATTTCGGGGAATGACGCAATCATTCTTCCCGTTGCCTGGAAAAAAAAAGAAAAAAAAAACACAAGGCTCTTTTAGCACTCCGTGCATAGGGCCTTATATTTCTTGTAAGCAGAGCAGATGGCTTCTTAAAAATATTCAGAGGAGTGGAAATGTTCAAAAGAGTTGCCATATTTCTTCGGTGCGCCTTATTGACTGGGGCTGAATTACACTTCCTATTTTATCTCTCATATTTTAAGTGATGAGCATGTTTTCCTATGTTTTCTTTTTTGGCACTGAGAGAGAGAGAGAGAGAGAGAGAGAGAGAGAGAGAGAGAGAGATGAATATCAGTGAGACAGGCAGACAGACATACAGACAGGGAGAAAGGACGGATGAATACTAATGGTCAATTACACTACGTTGAACATGATGGAATTAATATTCCCCGAATGTCATCGAGTCTAAATTAGAGTGTCACCAATAGCTCCTGTCCATTAATAAGACTGATTGCCCTTCAGATGATGGACTCTGTCCACCTGGGGACGATTATTACTGTTCTTACAATGGATTGTTTTAAGCAGGTCTCCCATTTACAAATCTAGACTTCATTACGGGCCGCATGAAACCGCTGCAAGTTTGAGAAGTTGAACAGGGAAGTGGTTTTTCAAGAGACACTGTACAGAAGCTGGATAAATCTCTGTATCATTCAGCAGTTTCATCTACAGTGAGCCATGCAAGACGCACTGGCAGTGGTAGCCATATCATGAACCTGTGAACGAATACGCACACACACACACACACACACACACACACACATATATATATATATATATATATATATATATATATATATATATATATATATATATATATATGTGTGTGTGTGTGTGTGCAATTATATATAGATATATATATATATATATATATATATATATATATATATATATATATATATATATATATATATATATATATATATATATATCATATATATTATATATATATATATATATATATATATATATATATATATATATATTACGAAATTGATATTGACTAAATGATTATAAGACATCAGACCACCTATAACCATACATACCAAGAAAAGAAAATTAAAAAGACCGATAATGGACATTTGGGATATTTATGTCGTCCTCGAAGAAACATTTCTAGAGCGGCAAAGTGAAGTATTGTGATTCGAGTTTGTCATCAAGGTGCAAGAAATCTCTTTCAGGGAGAGGTATTTTTGCTGTCTCTTCATTCTGTCTGGAATTGGTAACGAAAACGGGATCGTGCTAGTAAGGTGAATTCTCCACAGAGGTTTGTACAATGTTTTCCTTTCGTTTGTAGAAGTGACTACAGCAAAGTGCTTATATGTATGTGAATTGGAGAGGATTCTTTGGAATAAAATGAATGTATGTTAGAGGTCATTTTGTACAGGAGAATTCAGATAATGGAGGTGGTTTTGGGGGGCAAGAAGTAAGTAATACATGATTGCTTAATATACTAAAGAAAATCTGAAAGGTTTGATGTCATTAGGCTACAGTGTTGATAAGGCATTAGTCACCTCCAAATAAGAATAAAGTAATCTAAATGTTAATAGTGTATTGTGCTTTAGTGTTTGAAACGAGGAGCAACTTTTTTTTATGTTGAAAATGGAATGAAACTAATATGACATTGTACGAATATCATTAATGTAATTATAATATAACAAAAAAGAACTCTCATAT
>NC_087200.1:218113055-218135555 GCF_015104395.2 Macrobrachium nipponense
AATGAGTTTAATAATAGAAAGACAGAGAGGAGGGCGTCGATGTAAACCTTTGGCAAAGACTGATACTTGGCTGTTCAAAACACTAAAAGAGTTTGTTATATATACATGTATTATAATATATGCATAATTATTTTTGTGTGTGTTTGTATATATGTATATACATGTGCGTGTATGTATCTGCGATTGTACTGTTACTTAACATCGATTGTGAAATATAACTCCCTAATCATGTAATTGTAATTACCATAATTCGCAAATTTTCACAATATCATTGGTGGCTATTCGGTCAGATCGTACAAATCATGAATCCGATTAATGGCTATAACTTCCGTGGAATGTGTTTTTAATTGATATCCTAACGTTCATAATAAAAAAAAATTTCTCGTTCATTAATTATGCTCTTGTAACAACTTCCGTTTATCTATATTTTCTTTCATTAATCCCGAGTTCTTTAAGCACAGGTGTGAGAGGAAAAACGTTCATATGTTTATACATGTAGAATCTACTGGTCACTTCTAATATCGGCTTAAATATCTACAAGAGGCAACAATGCTGCTTATTGTTATTTAAGATTTAAAACGAGATTCTTAAAAATAGTTGTCGTTCATTGAAAAATGATATAATGTTTTCTGTTGTACATGGAATTGTATGAATACAAGCCATGAATGTACATACTAAAATGAAAAGACCAAAAGAAGTCCTGTAGAGAGCTGGGGATATAAAGAGTATAATGAGAAAGGTTCGTCTCCACCAAAAGGAACAATCAGATTTACCATTAAGATAGGCTGCCAGTTTTAAGATAAAAGTGCAATGAAATGTAGATATTAGTCTTAATGGATTACGAATATATACCGAAGGGTTTAAAAAAAGTGAAAAAACAGAGGAGAAAACGAAATTCAGTTCAGCATAGAAAAGTAAAAGATTATTAAGTGACTTGATTATAATCATTTCACAAATTCACTTTTTAATTGAATAAAGCTTCTAGGCTATGACTGAAGTTCCAAAGCGTCTAAGTAAAAAATGTAAATAGTTTGTGAAAATTAATAGCTGTCTTCTGAGGTCCAGTACTATGAAAAACGACGAAATCTGAATGAAAAAATAAAAATCATTTCGCCATACCCAGAAAATGGAAATATAAGAAAACGTGATTTCATGGGTGTTTACCTATTCACGAATCTCTCTCTCTCTCTCTATCTCTCTCTCTCTCTCTCTCTCTCTCTCTCTCTATCTCTCTCTCTCTCTCTCTCTCTTGTTCAATGCTCGGTGCCTTGAATATTATGATATGACCAAAGTACGAAAATTATTTGAAAATAATTAAGAATGATCGTAATTAAATAAATATAGGCTTAATCATATAATTACGTCTGTTAGCTCTAATGATCATTTAAGATGAAAAGATTGCACAGAAATGCAAAACAGACAATTATATATTATCTTATTAAACTTCTTAATATCTTATTAAACTTCTTAATATCTTCAAGAAGTTCATCTTTATCAATGGGGCCTTGAACATCCAGCCCAGTGACTGCAGCCGGGTGATCCTTCTTAAGCTATGGTGGATGTATCAAAAGACGCTTGTCTACATCTGCTTCAGGCACTACCGTTACTTCTTGGATAATGAAAGTAGATCTCTGTGAAACATCCTGCTGAATTGCTGATGGCGGAATTAGTTGTGAGTCGTTGATGCCTGCCTCCTTATCAGTCATAGCATCCAATACCACAAGATATTTTCGTCATCTTTTGGGCGCCCTCTGTCCAGCCATGTTTTGAAAGTTTTCAATTCCACAGGACAAAAGCGATCTTTATTGTGTCTTTTCTGAATTCAAATGATATATTCCAGTAGCACGAAAACCTGCCTTTACATTGTCAGTCGAAAGTCCCTGCTTCCAGACACTGCACAGCATATTCACAAAGCCACATTTTTGTGATGGCACTCGTGCCCATGTCTGATGTACATGCTGTAGCAGTGCTGCATCATAGTATGATTTTAAGGGCGCAAAGAAAGCAACGTCTAATGGTTGTAACATCTGTACAATGTGCAGGAACCTTGATGATACTGATATGTTCACTTTTTACCACTAGTATTGTCTGTCTCTACAGATGTATGGCTGAGATGCACATCCAAAATCAGGAGAAGTGTATTATCTAACAACGTCTGAACATGTTTTTATTAAAAAGAGAGTCTATGCTAAGTCAGTCAGTCCTTGGAAAGGACAAATACTTATTTCTCTCAAGTACAGAAGGATTTATAATGCTTTGAAGAGACACTTTATGACAAAAAATATGATCGGGAAATAAAAAAATCACATTTGGGGTAAAAGCTGCTCACACTTGGGGAACAAAAAATCAAGTATGGGGCAAGAAAAAATCAGTGATTTTGATTTTTTCTTACCCCAGACTTAGCCATTAGAATGGGGCAAAAAAAAATCACCCCCCCCCCCCCCGGGAGGGGGGTCAGGGGTCATAGAGCAATACATAGGGTTACAGGGGGGCCTTGTGATTCTTTCTTACCCCAAAATGAGCTTGGCCTCTGAGAATGGGGAAAAAAATCAAACTTCTTATGAGCTACTTTAAAGTTTTGCTAAATTTTTTCCTTAAACTTTTGGAAAAAATGATCCTGAAAATATGCATAAAAGAAATGTTATGTAATATGCACATGATAATAATTACAAAAAGGTATTCTAACAACAAATCACCTAAAAATGATGATTAATTAGGGAGAAAGGTATAAAAAGGGGTGATTCTTTCTTGCCCCATCAACCCCTATATTTTTTCTTACCCAATTTTACTATATATATATATATATATATATATATTATATATATATATATATATATATATATATATATATATATATATATATATATATATATATATATAATATGTGAAGGAGAGAGAGAGATTTTACAATATGAAAAGATACCATTAGCACATGAAACTTAAAAATCTCATATGAATAAATATGTAACAAAATAATCTCAAGGGAAGAATGTTTGAGAATTATTTTATTGTATTCCTTGATATTTTTAACCGTTAATATTATTCAAAATTATATGTAATATTAACAAGTCTTTAAATAAGAAGAAACTGCCATTCAGTGACCGTTCTTTTAGCAATATACTTAACTTTTCACGAGAAAGATTTATCATGATCTTATACAAATAAATAAAAGAAAATATTACTTTCAATCACACGGTTTATTTTAAAAAACACGAAGAATTTTACTTTTCACTCCTCGACCTAAAAGGCTGTTCTAATATAGCATGACATTTCACGAGAATCCGATGAAACGCTTCAATTATGGAGCAGCAGTGACAGACAAAGACGGATGTCATACAAAAATTAAAATGATCGTCTGAGGAATATATGCGTGTGTGTGGGCTTTAAAATTCCAGTGGTAATATTCATTATATCCTTTCCTAATCCAGAAATATGTATTCCGAGTCGCCAGAGGTTTTGCCATGAATATTAGATGGGGTGGTCAGGGGTTCGCAGAAGTCGAGGATCAGCAGCTGACACTACAGGGATCAAGGGAATTCAAGGGGGAGGTTGTGCGTGGGTTAAGGGGGTGGGGGTGGCGACAGAGAGGACGGATACAATACTAGATCTAGAAGTCCAATTCACTGAGGGAATAAACGTTCAAATAGATTATTTATTCAATAACGACTGAAAAATTATTTGCGATGTATTCAATAATTATATAAACGAAATACAAAAATATTTATATATACGTATGTATATATATATTATCTTCACCACTTACATAATAGCTCTGTGCATAAATAAATTACTAACAAGACATTGAAACTCGTGTGTGTGTGTGTGTGTGTGTGTGCGCGCGCGCTCACTTGCGCGTGTGCAGACATCCATTCCTATATAATTTTTCCTGTATTATTATTATTATTATTATTATTATTATTATTATTATTATTATTATTATTATTATTATTATTATTATTAATATGTACTGTTGCACCCTGCTGCTCTATTGAAATAGACATGTTTTTCATTCATGCTCAACATAATCCAAAATATTGTTAATTTTGTTAATTGATTATTAAAACACTCTGTATTCAAAGCTTGAATCATTGATCAAAATACTTATAATACGAAGCAAATAACAAAAAAAGGGCCAATAGCTCTCATGTCTATTGATGAAAACTGCTGTTTTAATTTGTGTAATAGTAAACCTTAGTAAAAACATTTCAATTTCAGAAGAGGGTGAGCAATGACTAAGCTGAATACGATTCCACTTTTTATTTTCATTTTTTAAATGGTTTAATATTTTATATATATATATATATATATATATATATATATATATATATATATATATATATATATATATATATATATATTGCGAAACAATCAATGTAGCTTTTATAATTGTCAAAAGAGACTCAATTTCCACTAATTGACACTCATCAACAAAAACTATGTGAGACAGGAAAAAGAGGATTTCTATTTCAACAAGATTGAAAATATCGTCTGTTGGAAATAATTCTTAATACAATATATAACAAAATATCAATAAAGCTATAACCTGGAATAGAATTATATATGCTCGTTTGATTCTATTCTTAGTCATCATTTGGCATCTTACCGTTAAACATATGTATTATGCAAAAAGATTGATAGAGATATTTATTGAAGTATATAAGAAAAAAGTTATATACGAAATAAGTTATATAAAGTGAATTTTGAGGGCTTATATTTTCTATTTAACAAGGTTAGTTAGAACAGTTTAATATTTGAAAGCTCTAACAAAAATAAAACTATATTGCTTTTATGTTCATTAAAGCATAACCACCAAGTTACTTTTATATTCATTTTCTTTTGGTAAATAATCAAACGGTTTATCGTACTGTTTTTATTCCAAAACTTCTGGTGGAAAGTGTAACTAAATTTGTTTCTTACTTAGAGACGTTAAGTGGACACTGACGATTATAATTCATACAGTTGGTGAATGTGACCAGGAGAGAGAGAGAGAGAGAGAGAGAGAGAGAGAGAGAGAGAGAGAGAGAGAGAGAGAGAGAGAGAGAATTTATATTTCAAGCGATGAATAGATATCATTTATGTAAGTCTAAGCGAGTATACAGAAATGTGATTTTTTTTATGAGTCTATATTTTTATATATATATATATATATATATATATATATATATATATATATATATATATATTTTTATATATATATATAAGTTTCAATATTATTTTAATTCATTAAAATAATTGGTGATATTTCTCTCAAGGTGGCGGATAATTAATTAAAACTACAATATGGAAGGGATACGTGTCCTTTTCGTCGCAAAGAAAAACAAAACCATTTCCATACCTATGGTTTCCAGTTCACTTATGGCACCATTCTATGGAATTCAATTCTCGGGACACAGATGTCCTTCTTTTCCTCTTCCTCTGCCATATGAAGGGGAATCCCCGACTTCGACGCGAAAGCCTTTGATGTGAGGGCGGACCAATGGCTATCAAAGGGTCCGGTATAATTGGAAGAGCGTCCTCTCTCTCTCTCTCTCTCTCTCTCTCTCTCTCTCTCTCTCTCTCTCTCTCCAACCAAGTTGTGTCCCATAACAGTCGACTAACAACTAGATGCGTATTTCAGTTGTAGTTCCTGCTTAAGACTGAAACACAAGTCATCCAGTTAGGTGCTAAGATTAAGCTACGATATCCAGAGAGAGAGAGAGAGAGAGAGAGAGAGAGAGAGAGAGAGAGAGAGAGAGAGAGTTCTCTTTTTTCCACTCCTTTTGTTCTCGATATTTCCTGTGGTTGGAAAAACAGAATTCGAATTGTATCTTTGAAGGTCGTAAGAGCTGGTGAGGATATCCTTTGTGGCCCAAAGGATATGCAAATGAAAAGGATATAAATGTCTAATGGGCTGTGCAGTCCTGCTCGCTCCTAAAGAATCCTGTGTGTGCTTGTTTTTGCTTGCTCCCAAAGCATCGTCTGCATATGTACATCTTAATCAAAGGGTTAGAGCGTTTGAAGAGTTACTTTGTTGACTTAAGAGAAAAACTCCTCATTACTGCCTTTATGCTGTTTAGTTGGATATGAAAGAGGAGAATCCAGATATCCGAGCATTGTATGAGGATAAAATCATAGTAATTTTTCTATTTTCCATTTTAATTTATTTTTCTATAGTCATTTACTGTACGTCTCCATGATATGTTTACATCAACTGGTATTCTAATTAAAATCATATATTGCTTTACAATAAAGTTTGATCAGTTTATAACGCATTAATCTAAGTCTCTTAAGACTTATTATCAGCATTAATATTTCTTTTAACAACTGAATAGTTTGAAAGACTAATCATTTTTTAGGTCCCTGCCTCTCGTTTCTGTTATTTGTGGCCTGTTTTGACGGTGATTTGGATTTAAAGTAGAGATGATTGCGGTCTATAATTGCTCTTTCAAGTTTCATATTAATTTGTGCGTATTCTGTTGAACTGGCGATTCTCCAATATTTCGCGTCCTATTTATTGTTCGTCTATGTAAACCTGCCTAACACTGCAAGAAATTCTCTCTCTCTCTCTCTCTCTCTCTCTCTCTCTCTCTCTCTCTCTCTCTCTCTCTCTCTCCAAATTCAGTTAACACAGCTTCAGTGTATGTAAATCTTTATCAAACAAGATTTGAATTAATTTCATAAATACAAAATCTTGTGAGAATTTAATCATCCCTTTCAATTCATCAGCCCTGAACATTTGATTAAATATTATATATTTAACTTATGATATAGATTTTACTTCTCATAACTGAAACTTACCCTATGGCAGGTGTACGAAATATCATGGACAAAATATTTCACAGTTCTATCCAGTAGCCCTACTATAATTTGTCATCGTCTGGAATATGATGTTCCAGGCGGGGGAGTAGTTCCTTCTACCTGTTTACGGCTGTTACAAACTGGATTCTTCCTCGAGGCTGGGAAACTCCAGCTTATTCCATATTTATAGAATTTTCTACTACATCCTGGAAACTACGTAATATTACTGTTAGATATTTTCTTTGTTCATGGTTAGGTAAGGTTAGTTCCGCGATTATTTTGGAGAGAGAGAGAGAGAGAGAGAGAGAGAGAGAGAGAGAGAATACATTTCATTAAATATATTTACGATATATATCGGAACCTATGGAAAAGCAAGCGAGAGAGAGAGAGAGAGAGAGAGAGAGAGAGAGAGAGAGAGAGAGAGAGAATCTCTAATGAATAGAATCAATTGAATAAACTTACTATATATCGGAACCTTTGGAGAAGCAAATGAATAGATTTCATGTAATGTGCTTGCTATATGAGAGCCGTTTGACAAGCAAATGAGAGAGAGAGAGAGAGAGAGCGATGCCTTTCATCACTGACGAATAAGGATTGTTTGGGATTCTATAAATTATACACTTTGACGATGTCCCGATAACTCACGTCTATTTATAAACTTCTCTGTCTCTCTTTCTCTCTCCTTCTGGCCGAACTACAACCCACGGCAGTCTATTAACAAACAGGTGCTTAATTACTTCTTAATTCACTTCTCAAGTCAACAGATACTTGCAGGTTTATCTAGGGAAGACAAACACATCATTTTATCTAAGCAATGATTTGGGGATCGAACGATATTTATTCAGAAAAGGTGTCCTTCGACGAGGATGGGATTCGAACCCACGCAGGGAGACCCTATTGGATTAGCAGTCCAACGCCTTAACCACTCGGCCACCTCGTCGTGGAGAGATTACGAGAGATATCAAGAGATATAAGAGATAAGATAAGGAAACAGTGACATGTTTAAGGACTATTTAGATGTCCCCTGTGGGTGATCACTAGATTAATCTGTGAACTGTACATTTTTCATAAATCGTTCACAAATCAGTCCTGATTAATTAAGTAAACATGAAGGAAATTCTCTCTATGTATACGGGTCTCGCCTATGTATAGGAAGGCGTCCCGTTTGATGTTATTTCCTGCGACTGTCATATTCAAGTATCTGTGTCTACTTCCCGTGCTCGTCGGAGTGACATCGATGCAGAGAGATTTTCTAAGTTCCTATTATTATCTTCCTTGAGTATAGAGGCGAAGACTCAAACTCTGGGTTAACAAACTTAACAATTTATTAAGAACTACATCTATGGAGTAGAGGAAGAATTGGATTCAGAGAACCTGTCTCGATGAAGAGAAGTAGAGATCTAAAGTTACAAAGTCTTTCAGAAAGTTAGTAGAACAAAGCTTATCTCAGCATACATAACATACAGACAGACGAACATGTGACTAGGAAGTCACGTGTAACCTCTGCAGGTGATAGGTCACCAGCTTCTCATAGGAAGGCGCTGTGACCTGTTTTGAAGACAATTATAATGATTACACAGGTAAATGCAAACCAGGGCATCGCAAAAAAATAACATGACAGTGTCTAGCTTGCGTCCTGTTTTATGAAGACATATTACACTCCTATCTCGCCAGTGACCCCTTGGGTCACGGGATTATTTTCATATATGTAAAATATATGTTTATATAAATGTAATTATTACATATGTAGAGCAATATACAAAAATGATTCGGAGGAAATGAGCAGCCTTTTAACATTCACAAATGTAGGAAATACTGAACAGTGAAAACTGTAAATTGGAGGATCCTCATCTAACTTCAGAAGTTCAAGCGAGATTGCAATTCATGACTACACTGACGCATTTATTGTCCTTTAATAATCATTTTTTTTTTTTTACTAATTTTGATCTCATATTTTAATATTTGCCGTTACCTCCAGTTACCTCTTTCTAATGAACACCGTATTCTTTTGGTCCTTGTGGTGGGCTTGTTCCATAGGAATAGGGATCATCATCTGAATAATAATAATAATAATAATAATAATAATAATAATAATAATAATAATAATAATAATAATAATAGATGTCGTTAGGTAACAAGCCAGGTACCACCAGGAACCATCAATTTTTGTTGCAACATCGAACTCGAAAACCGTCCCATTTCAGGCGAATGATTTGCATAGCAAAGGAGGCTGGTCCCTATTTGAAAAGTCCCCAGAATGGTTCATATTTTTTGTTAATAAAAGTTGGAGTTCCAAAAGAAATAGGAATTCTTCTTTCCTTGACGCTCTTCTACTTGAGTGATTTCGAAGGAATAATCATCGTTCCGTCTCAGGTCATGTAGAAGATAGAATTTTAGAGCCACTTATTTTATATTTTCGCTTCGGTATGTCGGGTAGATTTTGTATTGTTTCTGAATGTTAGACTGCTTGAGTAACGTTAGTCATCATATATACATACACACACACACACACACGCACACACACACACACACACACATATAATATATATATATATATATATATATATATATATATATATATATATATATATATGTATATATATATGTGTGTGTGTGTGTGTATGTGTGTGTGTGTGTGTACATACATACATACACATATATATATATATACATATATATATATATATATATATATATATATATATATATATATATATATATATATGTTTTCAGCCCCTTATTCCCTAAACTACACAAACTGGGAACTCTTACCTGTTGCCAACGGTGCCCTGTCTGTAAGATGTCACGAGGCTTATTAAGACTGCGTAAATATAAAAAATACTATTTATTTCCCAAAGCAATTGGTTATAACAAACGAACAAAATGATTAACAAGTCATAATGGCATAAACACCCAAATCTACCCATAAAGAAACCAGTAAGATAACATTCTACCCTCCTGGTAGTGTCTCATATTCTCGTTTATTTTACTTTATGTCATGAAAATCTGGAGGATTATGTGTTTCTTTCCCCTTCGTTTAAATGCCTATAAACCTTTCAGCCTCAGGTCCCTATACAATTGCAAGTAAAATATACTTTACATATATAATGTAATAAAACAAGAAAAAAAATTACATCATTTTCAGATTTTGGAATCGAAGATATGTTAGTTTCTTTCCTCCTAATCCTGCATTTTTACTGAATGAGAAGGACAAAATCAATCTATAAATATATATTAAACAACTGGTGTACCTAAAAGAAATGAGAATATTCCAAAAACTTCGGCAAAATTATAGGTCCGGCACTTCTTAAGAAGTCCGACAACGCAAAATCCCCCGATAAAAAAGGATTGCCTAAAATCATAGCGTAAAGAGCTTTTAGAATTAGAATTTTATCTCTAACCCCAAAAGTTACCGGAATTTTTAAAATCTCTTTCTCTCAGGTATCTGGAATATCTTCTGGCTTTTTCACGAGTTAAATCTTGGCTGGTGCATTTTAAAAGAGAGAGAGAGAGAGAGAGAGAGAGAGAGAGAGAGAGAGAGAGAGAGAGTTATTCAATGGTTTATCCACTTCAGTATAAGTCACATAAGTTCGAAGTGAAAGACCAGTGTGGTGAATGGAGTGGCTGTCTTTAAATACACAAAGAACGATTTGATGTTGACGCCTCCGGTTTCAGGGAAACCTGGATCAAGGAAAATGTATCTAGTTGCATTGCAAGTGAATTGCATCTAAGGGAAGAGAAAGGGAGGGAGAACAATGTAGGGAGAGAGAAGATAGCTGATGACTGATGGTAGTAAAAATGAGAAAAATAGAAGGTTAGTGCAGTATTTCAATTTAAAAGGATAATCACATCTGTCAGTAATTAAAACATATCTTTATTTCTATCAGTTTTGCCTTAGCAAATACATTTCTTTGTTAACCTTATCATCAATTCTTTCAAATTTACTGTGACTATGAAATAGCTATTGTCACCATGAAGTCTTAACTAATCCAAAGATACAGCCTATAGCACACTCACTATCTATGGCTTTGGACTGTGACCCCTGGCCTTCGGATATCTGGACCTCCAAAATCCGAAAAAAAAAAATCTTAATAACCATGAAATATTAAGTACCCTGAGGTACTCGTTGCTGTATGAGATAGGCAGCTGCTGGTAAGCTTAACTAGAATAATATCGGAGAAGAATAGTTGTGTTATTTGGAGAATAAATGCATTATGACAATACTTGAAAGTTCGAACGGCATAAATAAGAGTAATTATATTCAATTTCCTTTTATACATAGAATTAAGGCTTCTAGATTGTCAATTGTCTTTTAGTTACAAGTGAACAGTCATCATATAATAGAGACATGGAAGGAGAGAAAATACAAGGGAACTAGAATTTGTCTACCTTTTCCTTTTTCCTCTTTTTAGAAAAATGGAAATTAGGCAACAGTGCCTCAGATAACGTTTTTTGGATATTTCATTATTTTTCGAAAGGACACAATTTTCACGCCCAATAACGAGAAACATAAAAGTAATTTTTTTTTTTTTTATTTAAGTTCGAGTGCAGAATGTCAGTGGTAAGACTGTCCCAAGAGTATCTTTTGAAATACCTTTTTTCGTCCAAACCCCTTTACAACAACAGAGAGAGAGAGGAGAAAGAGAGACGAGAGAGAGACGAGGAGACAAGATAAGGAGAGAGAGAGAGAGAGAGTAAACAATTATTCCAACAACTCCATTATTAGTCTTGAAGCTATTTTGTTCTTTATTTCACACATATGCAACGAGATCACTTCCCTGTCACTTTCGTCTACCGTACGAGAAATTGGCAAGTGTAAAAATTTTCTCTTTTTATTATAATACAATTTGTATAATGGATTACCGTGCCCAGTCCTCATAAGTTTAATTGATTCTTGAAACATCGATAGTAGTAAATTCCAAAGTTTAAAAATGAGAGACAGTTGAGAGTGTGTTTCCATAGAACCAGATTGAAAGTTATGGGTCAAAGGTAGATCTCCACTCTTTTGGGACCTGGTCTTAAAGGAATTGTGCAAAATGCTTTCATATAAAGTCCTGTAAATGGTAGGAGATCCAAAACTTTGAAGTTATTCACATTGATAATAAGCTATGTAGATTTCTTTCTTTACAAGATTTTTTTATAAATATTCTTGAGCCTTTCTTTGATTATGTAACAAGGATTGGTTTTCTGGAAACTGGTACTTCACCATATGACATCACATACAGGGGCATCCGATGCAACCAGTATTTTGTTTACCATCCCATGAAGGTAATGAAATTGGCTGAAATGACGTAAAATAAAATAATTGATTACGATACTTTTATCACTGTGAAAGAGAGGAATCTGCAGAGGAACTCCAGAGATGATAGGTAACTGAGACGATGGAAGGTGAGAACATGAGAGAGTGGAAGAAAAATGTTGAGGTACGTGGAGGAAATAATTGCACAAAAACGCTATATGACGATGGAGAGCGAAATAGAAAACTGTAAATGATGGGAAAGAATGAAAAAATAAGAGAGCTGATACGTGAAGCTACCTGAGATCTTGTTATGAGAGAGAGAGAGAGAGAGAGAGAGAGAGAGAGAGAGAGAGAGAGAGAGAGAGAGAGAGAGAGAGAGAGAGATTAAAGGATAAATCATGAATCACCCTCATATATTTTCAGTTATTTTATAGAATTTAATAGAAAGTTAATATCCAATATAAAATAATAGTTCTGCTGCACACTTTAAATTATTACTCGGTAATCATTATTGCATTGCTTAATATTAAGCAGCTACTACGGCATTTCTGGTTCACATGCCTTAGTAGAATTTACGGCCACCAAGGTAATGAAAAGTCCTTAAAGTTCACAGAGTTCACTATCCAGTTTTAATGGAAAATGGCTTCATTTCATATGTATCTTCTTTCGTGGAACGTATTTAAAAATCCGTGCACTGTATTTGCTCCTATGCATTCTCAATTTTTTCGTAATCTTTATCAGGAAGTTGGAATCAGCTTCCAATTTGGAACGATCTTTGAATTCCAGATAATCAACACTGATTTAACCCCGTTCCAGTTTCGGTGATTCCTAATCTGATGAATTGGGATTTTCTTAATACCTCTTTTTCATTCAGAATTTTCCTTTGCGTGACTTCGCTTGTATTGTATATATTTGCGGTTTTACCTTTCAGTGATTTGAGATGATAAATTTAACTTCTAAATTTATCTATCAAAGTGGATGTAGCGTTGTCCTAACTGAATATTAATCTCTCTCTCTCTCATTCTCTCTCTCTCTCTCTCTCTCTCTCTCTCTCTCTCTCTCTCTCTTTCTGGCAAGTCTGAAGAAATACGAGAGGTGCGGTTACGATGCTGGGAGATTGTATTACCGGATCTATTTTGTACATTGTGGCTTTATATCCCTGAAGACATAGAAGGGCACTTTCCTTCTCAAGTTTATTTATTTTTTTTATTTTCACCATGAAATTCAAAATCTGTGGTAGCAACGAGACCATCATATGAATATAAATCAATAAAAAAAGCTAACTCCACTTTGTATCAGAACAAAATAGAGAGAGTGATTATGTAATATATATATATATATATATATATATATATATATATATATATAATATATATATATATATATATACACACACACACACACACCACACACACACACACACACACACATATATAATATATATATATATATATATATATATATATATATATATATATATATATATATATTTATATATATATAATGTGTGCGTGTGTGTGTATAGTACGCACAGTGACAGGAAATAATTCTTGCATTTGCCTCAATGAAATCCATTTCTTTGCAAGGGTGATCATTCACGTGTTTTAATTGCATCATTGAGATGAATGTTTTTTCGTCATAAAAAATCAAATTCCCTGACAAACAGATAAAGCAGACTTTTTTTCACTAAACCAATACATTTGAGGTCAGAGTTGTTGAGAGTTTGTAAAAGAAAGAAACCAATTAATCTCCGTTGGCGTCGTGACATTTTGAGCAATGACGTGAAGGGTCTGAAAAGATTCAAACAGAATCTGGGTAGTTTTCTATCGGATTTTATATTTTATTTCAGGAAAGTCAAACCTCTGTAAACTCTTGATCTTTTTAACTACGAAACGACGAGATTTTTTTTTTTATCTATATATTGTTAATTTGGTAGAACGTAAAGAGACTTTCTAAGGTAGTAACGCGTTGCATCTTCGCTTAAACCTTTGAGGCTCAAGTTGAACAGAACAATGTGGTGACTACATCGCATGTGGAAAATGTGTCAATGTGGAAGCTCTGCATAAGCAGGCAGAGGAGAGAGAATCACATATTCAAAGGCGTGAATTTTGCCAAATATTTCGTTGGTGATCCTGGCAGCCTGGCAGGCCATATTTTAAAACCAAGAGCCACTTTACTCTTACTAAGTATACACTTAGGGTCCGGAAAGGTGGAGAAAGGGGTTGAACGTAATGAACTACTTGTTAAATTAGTCAGTTGTTATCTTTACTTAAGGACCTTTCAGTAGGAGTGTGTTGGGGAGCGACAATGATGATACACTCTATATAGATTTACTTACTGAATGATCTGCTCACCTGTGTGTTTTGAAGAAGTCATTATGTGTTAATTACCGAAGGGACACGCCTTGGTCACTTGATTTTAATACATAAAGACAAATATATTTACTAGTACGTTTTCCTCATGCAGAAATAAATGTCGTATAGGCATTTGGTATTACAATGAAACAAAAAGTTCCAACTGGAAAGAATAAAATCATAATATTTTTAGAATTATGTGCATGAATATTTTTTTGCTCGGAAATCAGACGTCTATTATGAAATGAGGAGCATATATCTTTTGCTTCACCAGTGATCTAGATCATCAACTGTAGTTAACGAGTGATTACAATGGCCAAGTCAGGTCATTCTTATGGTATTCATAATTCTCCTGTTATTATTTCAGCTTTACTATAATACTTATATCTTTATATGAAAAAAAGTCCTGAGTACCTCCTCGCGAATATAAGCCAATAAGAGATAGCTGTGTACTAGATCCCTGCTTAATGAAGAGAGAAGAGAGAGAGAGAGAGAGAGAGAGAGAGAGAGAGAGAGAGAGAGAGCTCAGATTTAGTTCGTTTAGTAGATTATCTTAACCCAAAATTATAATGGCCCTTTTGATGACCTTACAAATGAAATGGCGAATGAAATGGCGGTGTATGTACACTGAAAAATTGGCTACTAACAAGGGCTAGGACTGATTACCAAGAAGCAACAGCCAAACCAATTCATAACAAAAGACCATAACACAAAGCTCAATATTACGCAAATAAATTCGGGAAGTAAGCAACAAACAAAAACTACTAGAAGGATTCGGCAAAATCAAACAAAATGCAAAATGCTACAAACTGCAGAGTATCTTTATGTAATCTCTCTGTCCTCAACCTTTAAGGTCAACAAATGGATTTCTGGGAAAAGATGATTTCAGCGCAGAAATACGCTGAGGAAACAGGAGTTCTGGTAAACACGAATTTCCTTTGAGAACGAAACGCTGAGCCAACAACAGAGTTGGGCGTATTTATACATGTGCTTCCTGGATTTGCTTTGTTATATTCCATAGTATTGTTATTACACGTAGATGGAATCTAATTGTGAGCAAAGCGGATTTAGAGAGAGAAACGTTTTGCATATAGATTGATGAATCCCATAACAATGTTTTGGTATGGAGTGGTGGAATGTGTTGCCCTGCCGTCTGTCTCTCAATTTAGGTGTGTCACCTTTCAGGATAAGTGTCATACGGTGCTAAGAGTGTCTATATATATATATATATATATATATATATATATATATATATATATATATATATATATATATATATATATATATATATATATATATATATATATATATATATATTATATATATATATATATATATATATATATATATATATATATATATATATATATATCTATATCTATATCTATATATATATATATATATATATATATATATATATATATATAGTATTAGATTATAGATTAACATAATTTATTCAGTTTCGATGGCCCCTTTTTAAAGTAAGTTTTTCTAGTTTAATCCAGTTTCTTTTGGACTTTCTCTCTGAACACTGGATATGGGTCTTTTGCCTCTCCTTAATGGTTGTTATCAGTTTATATTGGTACTCCGCCCATGAAGTTTGTTTCTTTTTTTCATGTTTGTGATGGTGATTCGTCTGTGCCACATCATATTTTGACCCTCTCCCGGACCTTTCGATGGGCCTTGTGGCATTTGTTCAAGAGATCTGTACTCGGCTCCACCGTAGAAGGACCAGTGTGCTATTTTATTGGCAGTCTTCGGCAGTGCACTTATTTGGGTAGAGGATACTTCTTTTAACACACCTGCATCGTGTTGCGTCACTAGAGAGTGACTATGTGTGCTCGTGCCCTTTGTCCGAAGCTGGATTGCTTGGGGCCTGTTGTTGGAGGCTTGGACTTTGTGCCTCACCGAAGATTTCTACAGTCCTTTATTGATGGAGTAGAGCTCAGCATTTGCTCTCGTGAATGGCCCGTAGTGCGAGCGTATTATACGCCCTTTACTCCTGCCTCTGCCTGAACACTGCTGCGCC
This sequence comes from Macrobrachium nipponense, assembly GCF_015104395.2. NCBI lineage: Eukaryota > Metazoa > Arthropoda > Malacostraca > Decapoda > Palaemonidae > Macrobrachium > Macrobrachium nipponense. The sequence continues at coordinate 218,129,455 of NC_087200.1, forward strand.
CATGGAAGTCGTGAGGAGGCCCTCTAGTGGCGAAGAAGAGTAAGCCCACTTTATTGTTATTAGCTTTATTAATTTTATTTCTTCATGTGATGGAGCAGCAACCCAACCCCTTATTTTAGTGAGGACATCTTTTACACAAAAATAAGTGTGTCAGCGTCGGCATCTATATGCATAACTACGTCCTTGGATGACTATTAGGTGTTTATGGCTTTATAGACTCAACCTATTGAGTTATTTATGTTTTATATTATAAGAGTACGTATTTAGTACAATACACTTTGTTAAAACAATATTTGTGATGATTTAGCTAAAGATTATAGGTTAAGGTTTTCCCCCCCTTTGAAACTCCACTATCGTATGCTAGGAAAGAGTGTTTTTCTTACTTCCACTGTTTACTTTCTCTTATTCCTTGGCATGATAGTTAGGATATAGGTTAAGGTCCCCCCCCCCCCCCACCCCCCCCCCCCCCCCCCCCCCCCCTCTGAATCTCCATTATGTATCTAGGGAAAGAGTGTTTTTCTACTTCACTGTTTGACTTTCTCTTATTCCTTGGCATGATTGTTAGGTAGGCGATTGAAGAAGTGACTGATTTGGTATTGTGTGTGCTTGTTGTGCTTTTCCCCCCATTATTCAGTTTTCAGAGGGGTTCTTTTGTTATGTTAATTTTTAAGTAATAAATTATTGTTAATCTTTAGTTTGTGGTGTGGTGTATCCTCTCTGAGATTGTACTCTTTGAGTGTTGGTTTGTCAGGGATCATACTCTTTTTGTGGTACTGATCTGAAATATCAGGTCCAAAAAACATAAATTCAGACCATCGTGAAGTCATAAACAATATATATATATATATGAAAGAGAGAGAGAGAGAGAGAGAGAGATTGAGAGAGAGAGAGAGAGAGAGAGACTACCTTATTCCATTTATTTGGGGAAAAACAAAAAAACGTGAAAAAGCAAGTATATACAGTCCGAAAGGAACATTAAATAGAGAATTTTTCCAATTGAGCGTTTATGAACTGAAGTTCACAGACGGTAAGAGTTTGAAAATAAGAGAAATATACGACATGCGGAACATAGGGAGAAATTCCAGTTTAATTAAAAACTTATCATATTCGTTAACTCGCGGCGACATTACGAGTATGTTTAGGAAAGATATAACCTTTAGGAATTTGTAAAATTACTAAATAAGAGAATTAATGGGAGGTAATAGCAATATGTTGTATCGTTTCTTTCTGACCACACTTTACACATGTAATAATAATAATAATAATAATATAATAATAATATTTTGTTTAAAATGACTGCTGCTTCAGCACTATTAATCTTATAAAGAGTCTTCTCTGTCTTTCTGATGACGGCTTTCTCGACTACCGGAGAAGTGGCTCTGACCGTACTGGAGAGCTCGCAACACCACGATAAAAGGAGAAGGACTCGCCACTGGAATTCAGTCCCTCAGCAGTTATCGCTTGATAATGTCCTGTCGATCAGGAGGAAACGTTCGCGTTAGAGAGAGAGAGAGAGAGAGAGTAGAGAGAGAGAGAGAGAGAGAGAATTGTATAAGCAATAATAAATCAAATGACTCAACCGAATTTTACCATGCCCTTTGGTGCGTTGCTCGCAGTCTTAGCAACAACGAGAAGGCGTCATCAGAAAGATAGAGAAGACTCTTTATAAGATTAATAGTGCTGAAGCAGCAGTCATTTAACAAAAACATGTCTACGAGAGGGTCTCCTTCCGGAACTAAATAATAATACTAATAATAATAATAATAATAATAATTAATAATATAATAATAATAATAATGTTGAAGAGAAAGAAAGAGAAAAAATGGATAAGTATCAAGACCTGAAAATAGAAATAAAAAGGTTATGGGATATGACAGTGGAAAATTGTACCCATAATCATAGGAACACTAGGCACGATCCCAAAGATCCCTAAAAAGGAATCTGGAAAAACTAGAGGCCGCGAGGAAACGAAGAGCTCCATGGACTCGTGCAGGAAGAGTGTTTGATCCTAGAAAATCGGCGCACATGGTAAGAAAAGTGATGGACTCCTAAGGAGGCATGATGTAACCCGGAATCCCACACTATAAATACCACCCAGTCGAATTATAATAGAGCAAAACTATATATATATATATATATATCTATATATATATATATATATATATATATATATATATATATTATATATATATATATATTATATAAAGATAAATGCCACGAAGGAAAATTAACGAAGGAGTCTGCGAGATCTTCGGCTGAAAAGCCCTTTACTGAAGCAGCTACTGACAAAAAATACGAGAAAAGACAATACAAGAAGGTTCGTATAACTGACAGATAGGGATTATAAAAGGATTAGTGCCTAGAATCGACACACCTGGAAGATAAGAAACCTTCCCAAACAAGCATAAACAAAAGGGTGCAATTAAAGGTTTAAGACAATCATCTCAGATACAATCTCCAGACAATTAAAGGATTATAGGTGACAGCTATACGGAACCTGGTAGACAAAAACCATATTCACAAAAAAATGACAGACATACATTACAATAAAAAATTTTTTAATAACTCTAAGGCAACTGATTTTTATTAAGTCAGTAATTATATATTTGAGGTCATTCTTAAACATGATACAGATACAAGGGTCTAAATGAAAAAGGCCACGGACAACATTGAAATTACAATGAAAAGTAAGTTGTATTAAAGCAGATTCTAAAAGATTTCGTGATAAGACATCTCTTGACCGTGCAATTACTGAACTGTCAATCCAATTAATTCGGTGGTTGTTTTCACTTAAATGAATAAATAATGCATTAGATTTTTGCCCAGTTTTTACAGAGTATTTATGCTGGCTTAGCTTACTCTAAGCCCTTGCTCGACTGTCCGAGGTAGAATGAGGGACAATCCATACATGGAATTTTATATATTATGTTGTTCTTTCTCTGGGGCCATTTTTTATTAACATTCTTTTTAGTGTGTTATTATAGGAAGAAACAAGGTTGACATTAACACACTAAAAAGAATGTTAATAAAAAAATGGCCCCAGAGAAAGCAACAACATAATATATAAAATTCCATGTATGGATTGTCCCTCATTCTACCTCGGACAGTCGAGCAAGGGCTTAGAAGTAAGGCTAAGCCAGCATAAATACTCTGTAAAAACTGGGCAAAAATCTAATGCATTATTTATTCATTTAAGTGAAAACAACCACCGAATTAATTGGATTGACAGTTCAGTAATTGCACGGTCAAGAGATGTCTTATCACGAATTTTTTTAGAATCTGCTTTAATACAACTACTTTTCATTGTAATTTCAATGTTAGTCGTGGCCTTTTTCATTTAGACCCTTAGTATCTGTAACATGTTTAAGAATGACCTCAAATATATAATTACTGACTTAATAAAAAATTCAGTTGCCTTAGAGTTATTAAAAAAAATTTTTTATGTAATGTATGTCTGTCATTTTTTTGTGAATAGGTGGTTTTGTCTACCAGGTTCCGTATAGCTGTCACCTATAATCCTTTAATTGTCTGGAGATTGTATCTGAGATGATTGTCTTAAACCTTTAATTGCACCCTTGTTTGTTTATGCTTGTTTGGGAAGGTTTCTTATCTTCCAGTGTCGGATTCTAGACACTAATCCTTTTATAATCCCTATCTGTCAGTTTTATACGAACCTTCTTGTATTGTCTTTTCTCGTATTTTTGTCAGTAGCTGCTTCAGTAAAGGGCTTTTCAGCCGAAAGATCTCGCAGACTCCTTCGTTATTTTTCCTTCGTGGCATTTATACTTTATTTATGGATTTATCACGTTCCTAACTTTCGTGATTCTGTTATACACACACATATATATATATATATATATATATATATATATATATATATATATATATATATATATATATAAATAATAAATAATAATAATTAATAATAATAATAATAATAATAATAAATAATAATAATAATAATAATAATACTCTTTTTCAAGAACATGGTATTCCTGAAGATAAGAGTGACAAAGGTACAGTTTCGGTATAAATAGTTTTTTACTAATTAGCTGTAAAAATCATAAATTTAATAACATGATAAAAAAACCTTGAGTTATTGGTTACTGTTGGATGTTACTGAGAACATAAATGCAGTAAAATGTAAACTAATGAATATATCAGAAATAAATCATCCAAATTAAAATTGATGCCTCTCTCGATACTGTTGCCAAAACACGAAGTGGAGATTATGGTAATTGTAGTGAAAACCATATCCAAAAATTGTGAGGAAACAAATAGAAATATTGTGGCTCTTAACAATATTCATATATCTGGTGACAGCAACCAATAGATTCTATAGCTAAATAAACAAATAAGAAAGTTACCTTTACCCTTTCCCTGCTTCTTTTTCCGCTCCTCTTTGTTCTTTCTATACAATTTCATACTTATTCTCTAACTGTCTCTCCAGGCCTGTAAGCTATTAAGGATTTTGATTAAGAGAGACGTGCCCTAAAAGATTTAAGCTTATTTTCTGCGTCCAAATTGTGCATTTGTATTTCACCCTCTACGGCCGAGGTCATTTTTAGTGAGACACTTTGATATTTTTAACTAATGAGAGAGAGAGAGAGAGAGAGAGAGAGAGAGAGAGAGAGAGAGAGAGAGAGAGAGATCAGTGATCCACTAGTCAATTATCATGATGAATCTGATGCACACGAAGGACAAGTGAAACTGGAATCGTACTAATTGCTCCGGAAATTAACACTGATTAGCCTCTGATGGAAGCAGGTCAACGCCACTTGGGGCAAAGGGCAAAGTGACACCAGAACTTCGCTTTTAAATTGGGTGCCGTACTTTGGATTTCTTCTGGCTTTCTGGAAGCTTTCAAGATTACGAATAAAAGGGCATATATACATACATACATACAGACATATATACATACAAACATACATACGTAAAATACAGGCTGGTGCATATGCTATTGATCTATGTTTGATGTATTTTTATTATACAAAAATTACTGACGTGTACTGCATGTGTCAAATAATAATAATAATAATAATAATAATAATAATAACAATAATAATAATAATAATAATAATAATAATAATAATAATAATAATAATAATAATAAACGGGATACGATGATGGTTAGATTCATAAACTGCCATGATTAATTGACCGATTCAGTAAGAAAATTATGTCTTCACTGTGTGAATTTAGAGGCAATAATTAATTTTATATCTTAAAATTTATATTGATAGCGGCAACATAATGAGAAAATTGAAGAATATGAAAAAAGAATATTAATTTTTTTTTTTTTATAAAATTGTTTGATATATTGGCTTCCATTACGCGGAATTTGCAGGAAAATATGAATTGGTTTAAAAGATGTCCCAATTTCTCGGACAAATCCGACAAAATTTATATTAAGATTAAGTCAAATCGATTTGCATGTAGACATTGATAAGGTGATTGTGATTTTATTCCTTCCTAACTTAGAATGAAGCATTTCTTATACAATATGTTCAATAGAATTCAAACTTACCTGTTGAAACAGAATTCATAGACAAAATTCTGGAATTTTTGTTTTTTTGAAAGATACAAAATGAGAAAACAACTCGCTTTGAAAAAATTACTGGCCGAGCTCCGTGGCTAACGTGAATTCAATCTTCGTATTGAGCGGAAGAAGAGCTAATGATATCTGCCTCAGATCCCGAGCTCATTGACATTGCTGCTCTTTCTGTTCGCTCTACATATTTGATGGGATCGTATCCGGATCGACAGCCGATTAGACCCAGAGAATTAGATCAGGTGAGTGCTGTTAAAAGCCCCCCCAAAAACAAAAAATGGAAAGAGTGATAAATTTCTCTGAAATGTAAGGAATAATATTACTGTGGCAAAAATTTATATAGAAGATAAACAGAATCATTGTATTTTCCTCACTAATTGAACTCGTCTAGAAATTTCGATGATACGATGTTCAATATTATATATAATCTATTGAATAAAGACCCGTATAGAAGGGACGAAGCAGCACACACACATACACACAAACAAGTACACAAATACACACACACACACACACTATATATATATATATATATATATATATATATATA
>NC_087200.1:218138055-218145555 GCF_015104395.2 Macrobrachium nipponense
AATAGACAAACATACAGATAGTTCTATACACTGTTTCATCACGCTAGGATACAGATGACTTCGGTGAGGGCCGCAGTGTGGAAATGATATGACTCCTAGTAGCCGCTTCCCTTCCTCTCTCGCCTCTTCTGTGACTGCAACCTCCAGCAGTCGAGTAACTACAATGACAGTTAATTCACTGCTAATACCAACAGATGCACTCTGAAATTTTTAAGGAAACAGAAAACATCACCAGCATCTCGCTAGTTCGGGGATTGAACGATGTGCATGCACTTATGGGTGAATGCGTTAGTCCTATTTCTTTGGGATCAGAAAAGGCATTTATTCGACGAGGATGGGATTCGAACCCACGCAGGGAAACCCTATTGGATAGCAGTCCAACGCCTTAACCTCTCGGCCACTTCGTCGTTCAGATCATGTCACATTATGAGTTCTTGTGATGAGGACCTGACTGAGGCAACACTCATAGAGCCGAGTGGTGTACCTGGTACAGGTGCGAATAAGATTTAACTGACGTCTACTACGGCAGTAACTTGATGCTGCGCCTATGCTGCGGTAAAACACGTTCATGGTCATAAACGCGTCATGGACATGTCACTAACTTAATGCAAGTATGTCGACAACATGTTGAAAACCAGTCAGCTACTGAAAGTGGGGAACGAATTCTAGTTAAACGTATAAAGCATTTGTCACTAACTACCAATAAGTATTCAACACATTTATGATAAAAAATGTGTCATAAATATCTCGATAACATCCATCACATGTCAAAAAAATGTTGGGAAACAAGTTACCTACCAAAAATGGAGAACGCAATGTGGACAATGCTGATAATCGTATGAAGCACTGCTCATGGCAATTAAGAAGTCGTTGACTTGTATTCAACCTGTTAGCGAGAAGTTACCGACGTTTTGCTGTGTTGTGTATGTACCTGAAAACTTGTAGTATATAAATAGTAAGAAATGCAGGATGTAGGATGTGGAAGAATATGACGAGAGAAATTGGCCAAAGGAAAATGTTGAGGTACGGACCCAGTGCTAATTATAAGGATAAGAATGAACTTACATCATAAAGAGTGTATTATCTTTCCGGTGTATTTCCCTTTTGCTAAAACCCAGGACTTCATTCCCTTTATGGTTATCTGTCTGAATAACTTCCACTCAAGTTCTCTTGTTTCATCTCATCTTTGTGGTCTCTGTAAGGCAAAACACACACTGTTATGATATTATCGTATGTAATTCTTGACTACGTAACCCTTAGCTTATCCTTTTTCTGTAATTTCTTTATAATAATGAAATAGACTGCGCAAGTTATCTTGTTTCCTTTCAGAACAAAGTGTTTTTCCTTTTCATTAGTAAAATTTAGGAGTGTTAAAATACGTGGATACTTTTGAGAGAAATTAAATCAGTTCTGTTCTACTTGATATCTAAGGTATCTTCTGTTATCTATATAAACTCTAGAATTATATAGGCTTTCTTTACCTATCGTCTCTGATCTAGGGTCATATCTAATACAGCCCTTGACTAACAGTATTTTTTTAAGATCTACACATATCAAATTCTGCCTTTACTAAAAAAAAAAAAAGAAAAAAAAAGATAAAAACTACGATCAAAATCAACTATTCCTTAAAATAATTGCGAGAGTAGAAAAAAAAATAGATAACTAAAGAATGAAACCATAAAAAGAGACATTCTCTCTCTCTCTCTCTCTCTCTCTCTCTCTCTCTCTGTGTTGCAACAGATGTCGTTGGGTAACAAGCCAGCAACCGCCAGGAACCATCAATTTTGGCTATAACGCTGAACTCAAAAAAAAGTGTCCCATTCAGTCCAATAACTTGCATAGCAAAGGAGAGAGAGAGAGAGAGAGAGAGAGAATCTGGTCACCCACCACACCATCCCCCATATCAGGAATCAGGATAAGGGTTTGTATTATAGAAGTGAGTCGAAGAAGAAGCGAAGAAATAGGAAGTTTTCTCTGAAGGTCTTCTCTTGGATTCTAAATGGGAGAAACCTGACATTTGCGTCATGCAAATAATAAACTTTAAGAGACAGTTCTTACACGTCGTCACGCCTATAGATAGTTCTATAATTCAGTAAAACTGGTTTACTTTATACTAATGTACGTTCTTGTTGTTTTGTTCCTTCATTGGGAAATATTCTTTTTTTTGAGGCTGCTCAGAAAATTGTTTAACAATGAATTAATCGCTTGTAAAGATATCATGGACCTACTTTCTATTGATAATGTGATTTTAATTATATATCTTTACAGAAAAAAAAATTAGCCACTATTTGCTTGACAACTATTGCTCTTCACTGTCGACAGAAAGAATTTGAGTGTCATAATTCAGACTGCAGTCAATAGTAGATTGTTGTTAAATAAGTTTATTTTTTAAGTATCAAATAAGATAGGCGAGTTTCGTAAACAAGTAAAAATTCCCATTCAATGAAAAATATTCTTGCCCATTGCAAAAATTCATATATTTCCCTTTACGCACCATTCTTTTCACGGGTTGGGTCAAAGGAGCGCCGTCTGAACTCTGCAACAAAAATCGATGATTTCTCTGTACTCCTTACCTGCAACTCGAACATCATCTGTTGTTTCCAGCGTTTCGTCTAGCCAAGTAAAGTTTCTTTCTTTATATATCTTTTTTTTTCCTGTTTCTGGAAGGAAAATAAATATCATAAGGTTATTTAAAAAGCATGATTGCTGAATTCTTTAAATTCTTTTGTTATGTCGCTTAATAGCTATCCAGTTTCTATTAGAGAATGAAGCTGTGGTATCAGTTGCGAAGGATTCATAGCAATCAGTGAATCCTGGAAGGTCTCATGCTGTTATGGGACTCGTTGTCAACATGTTTCATACGGTTAATTCGTGCCAATCTCTTGATATAATATCGGGATTATAACCAAAATAAAGGTAGATATCCAGTAATTTATCCTAAACCCTTCGGTATAAAGACAGATATCCACTATTTTATCGTAATCCTCTGAGGTACATTTCATCCTAATCTCGTGAATATAACTCTCTGGGATGAAGACAGATATCCCACTAATTTATTCTAATTCCCTGAATCACACGACCCAAGTGAGAGGCTTGCATAACGCAATCGAGTGATAAATGCAGACTTTAAAATATTGCAGATGAGATCGACAGTTCTTGGGCTATGCTTTTCCCAAAACAACCCAAGGTCTTTGAAGGCAGGGCATGAAATTCAGGGATGGGAATAGCTTCTCCTTTGACACTGAAAAAGAATTGTGGTCCTTCACTCTGGCTTTTGTTGGGATCCTAAGGCTTCTTTACTTTTCAATTTCAAGATTTAGGATTTTCTGGTAGAATGACAGAAAATATTTTTTATTTTTTATTTTTTGTATTGTTGATCAACGTGCATGAGGAAAAAAGGGATTTACACATTGGCTTTCACCAAAATTGATTTCAAATACTCCCTCTCTCTCTCTCTCTCTCTCTTTCGACAACATTACAATAATATATATATATATATATATATATATATATATATATATATATATATATATATATATATATATATATATATTATATATATATATAATATGAAAAAGAGAGAGAAAAACAAAGATAAATACTCCACAGATAATATTATTATTTATACTACTTATATAAAAGAAATGATAACCTCCAACAACGTTCAGTAAAAAAAAAAAAAAAAAAAAAAAACATACTTTCATACCTTGGTAAAACTAAACACTCGCTACAAACACAAACTTGACTTCTTTTCCTCAAAAGACGTCGGCGACGGAACAAGAGAAATCAGAGAAAGAAAATCTCATCCACAATTCTCGACTGGAATTGCCCTGGCCACGAAAAGGTATTGAAATGTTTTCCTTTTACGCAAAGCTGTCGATTTCTTTTGTGACATTTTTCATTTTCACCAAACACTCACGAACGCTTTACACAGTGGTTACTTGCACGAGAGAGAGAGAGAGAGAGAGAGAGGAGAGATGAGAGAGAGAGAGAGAGAGAGAGAGAGAGAGAGAGAGAGAGATTAGCAGAAAAGTCGATTGCTATCTTCAATGAAAGGTACTGAAATATCAAATGAGAATAAAGTTCTGTCCAATCATTTGAATTACATTAACTTCACAAACTATGATTCATTTCTTCGTAATTTTTCCATAAAGCTGAATATAAATCTTTATTGAAACATAAATCAGGATATTTATGAGGACTTGCAACATCTTTATTAATAAATTTATTTTCCTTTGTGAATGATTATGCAATATTTATTCTACTTTTCCATTTTAGTTGTATATTTTCAAAATACATTTATGTTGGGAAAATTTGTCATATTTTGATATGTTGGGCTTAATGCTTCATATTGTGGCTATTTTCATCTTATTCTTTTTATAATATGTGACCAACTTAAAAAGGAGGACGGCAATAGCTTTTCTTTGTACAGTATGGAACTCGCACCTCTGTTCTAAATAGAGATAATTACTTTAGATATAAAAACTCTCCTTGCATTTATTCGCCACAAAATAACTAAACAGTACACGTTTTTAGTTAAACACATAAACAGACATAGCTGACACACACTTTATGGATTACTGGCTATCCAAGAGGAAGAGCCCGTGCTGGCAGAAGGCCAGCTTGTTCAACGACGTCAGACTGATACAAACAATTTCAATACAAAGTTCTGTCTCGTAATCGGTTACATCTACTCTGTTTGTCTTAGAGATAATGCCCTTATAATGGCGCGGGCCTCTTGTTTTAGGGCAGCAAGTATTCCGTATAGTATGTCTTTGGCAATGCCAGTGATGCGTTCAGCTCAGAACTTCTCCTCTCCAGGAAAGCTGTCAAATATTTCTTAGCATCTGGTGTCAGTCAGTACAATCAAAGCACTCGACATCTCAGAGGCATCAAACACAAACGGAGGAACAGAATCGAACATAACTGACGATTATGGGGGAATTGGCACCATGAAAGGCACAATTAATCTTCTCGCCCCATTAAACCTTTCAGAGACTTTAGAGACTACATAAAAATGCGATACATTCCTCGGGGAAAGGAGAAGGAGGTTGTTTCTTGCTCGAGAGATATATGGAAGGTGTGTTTTTAAGGTTCCTTTTCCACGCCATTTGCGATGATTTGGCCAGGAATACTGTACTACATTACCTCAACGTGGGCGTTCAAAGGTCAATGCATTTGCAAATAAGTGTCAACGTCACTCTCTCTCATGACGACATACAAGCTTCCAAAGAATATGATTTGAAAAAGGTTAACAAAGATGATAAAGAAAGGCAGAAGGAAGAGATCAGTATCAGAAAAGAAACAAAGTATAAAATGATAAAATAGTAAATAAGTACATAAAAAATATGAAAACGTTTCACTCCGCCCTTCATATAATAAAATAAAGCTTCCACTCATCTGAAACATTGAGGTTATAGATGATGTTGAAAAGGAGTTAACATATAATTCCCTATTGCTGATAAAAGCTATTAATTTAGTCTTCTTTCTTTACGAAAACTCATAAATCATCATTGTCTCTTTAATCAGGATGGTTCATGATTCAATCTGACTCACCCTAGATGGGTGTCATCCCCTGATAAGAACAAGAGAGAAATGAGCCATTAATAGATTTCTTATAATCGTTTTTCAGTGTCTGAGTGGATACTGAAATAAAATCTGTAATGGGCCTAGTACTTTTTTTTTATTAAACAAAAAATTAATAGTAGTCCAGATATCGATGCATTTCGTTCGTGTGAATTTCATATGATAAATTTCTTATTACTACTGAGATGTTAGGCAATCAACAAACCTCAAAAGTTGAAGCGAAGATGCAATGCATTACTAACCTAGAAACAGTTCACCTTGTATTGTAGTAATTTAATAAAATTTTTATCTATTCATCAGTCTGCCAATTGATTTATTCATGTAACATTATCCCCACCCCAGAACCATACAATCTAGTTTCCCTCATTGATTAATACGTTATAAACTTCTCCAAGAAGGTCACCCCTTTCGTCGCATAAAGAATGCCAAATTGTAACGAAGTTCGTATCTATTTTAACCCTTTCATATCACTATATATATATATATATATATATATATATATATATATATATATATATATATATATATATATATATATATAGATATATATATATATATATATATTGTATGTATATGAAATTTATATTTATATATATAAATACCGTTTTATTCGCAATTCTAAGAGTCTTATGCGCATATAAAATATATCCATCCACCGGACATCCTAGCCGACCCAAGACAGAAAGAACCCCTCTTTGTCCATCCCGAGCGAACATACGAACACACACTTACACGTCAACGTTGCAAAAGACTCGAATGGGGGCAGAAATGCATAATTATAATCGTCCCGAAAACTAACTTGTATTATGCCTTTCATTAATGAAACATTGAATCGAATCAACTGAGCGAAAAGGGAAGACAGCGGATGGAAGAAAAAACTTTCCCGATCGCTTAATTTGGAGATAATTCCCATTCGACGATCAAGTCATTATTATTCGTCTCTGCGAATGTCGGGTATTGGGAAGTTGTGGAAAGGTGGACAGTTTCAATCGTTTCCCGGTCGCCTGAATTGTCCAGCCATTACAAGCAGCAACTGCTTTTATGTAGGATACTCATACTTCTGCTTTTCGCTTTTATCATAATTTATTAGGTTACGGAATAATTATCGTATCAGTAGAAAATTCCAGATATAAGTTGTTATAGGTAAAATATGAGACCTCCATCTCTTCGTGCCTTCACACACACACACACACACATATCCACGCATATGCAATCTCATTTTTAACTGAAAGACAACTGAGATTTTTTGTCTGTAATATTAGTTAATATTTTATATTTGCCTGGAACACTTGAGGTTAAAGAGACTTATAAAACTCGCGAATGTAAAGAGATGAATTACCAGAATGCGCAAGAAAATCTGTCAAATCCTAATCAAGTAATGCTTTACGAAACGTTTAAAATCTATCTCTGCGTCATCAAGGAGCCTTCTTACGCAGTTTTATTTTTTTTTAAATCGCCATTTCTTCTGATATAATAATATTATTATGATGTAGTTGAAGCTCATTCACATGCAATGTGGTCATTTGCCTGCATGAATAATGACAGCATAAATCCTTTTACATGAACGTCTGGAATATAATTAGCTTTTGCTCTCTCTTTCACTGGAACCTGGAAAGTTTAAGCGAAGGCGGAATGCATTATTATTCTAAAGCATTTCCCTCCTATTTCATAATGCGCTGACACTCCTCGCTATCTGTCTATCTATCTATCTATCTATCTATCTATCTATCTATCTATCTATCTATATATATAGTGTGTGTGTGCGTGTGTGTGTGTGTGTGTGTGTGTTTGTGTGTGTGTATGGCTTTCTCACTTCCCAAAAGCGTTTGATCTAAGGCGCTAAATAAATCCCAATTTCTTTTTATCTTCGATAAAATTCGTCTTTCCTTTTGTCTCTTTCAGTCATATCTTTTT
>NC_087200.1:218150555-218160555 GCF_015104395.2 Macrobrachium nipponense
CTCTCTCTCTCTCTCTCCAAGCAGAGTTTTTCCTCGAAATTTTGGAAGAAATTTTTTTATTAGTTACTTTTATTTATTTTTTTTCATAGCGATATGAGCTACAGAAGAGAATTAATTTCACACGTAATTTTATATTTTTATTATCATATCGTTCAAAGTTATTAGCTATTTTTTTATTCTATAGCCTAATTAACCTAGGCTTCAGTGAATTTACTATAATTACCAATTTTTACACAAGGTTCTGTAACATGCTATATAATAATAATAATAATAATAATAATAATAATAATAATAATAATAATAATAATAATAATAATAATAATAAGAAGAAGAAGAAGAAGAAGAAGAACAACAACAACAACAACAACAAGATTTTATCTTTACAAAATAATATTTAACACAAACGTCCACTTTCCCTTTTATTTGTCTGACCCCAAATCACAAGATTCACTTCATTTCTCAAAGAAAAACAAACGCACCTTAAAAAAAAAAAAAAAAAAAAAAAAAAAAAAAAAAAAAAAACGTGAATTCTCGAGCCTTAATCCGTTTAGTCTCCTCGTCCAGAAAACGGAAAAAGGTTGAAGCTTTACATCGCGTTCGGGAAATGTGCTTAACAGATCGCCGCTTCTTTCTCTGTCCTGAATACCTAATCAGGAGTCTGACCCAGGTCGTGTTCGACAAATCGTTTTATTGTTGTTATTTTTTTTTTCCTTTCGAACCCGACGACTGAATTTTGGTAGACATCAGACTCGTAGAGAACAGTTTTGGATTTCAGGTGTTTTTTCTCTTGACAAAGTTTGTGTGTGTATTTGTTTTTTTTTGTGCATTGTTGTTTTCGTGTATGTGATAAAACACATATTGATTTGACGTTTATGTGATAGATATTTCCAGTGTTTTGGATCACCCACTGTCTTTTCTATCCGAAATTAGTAATGAAATAACCATAATGTTTCATAGGTAAACGATGATCGAAAAATGTACTTTGTTTCGTACTTTAGCTATTAGTAATCACAGCAACATTGCTTCATTAAATGTTATATCATAGCTGCATCAGATGTGCTATGAATCATTTATGATCTTATTGGTGTATTATATTGTTTTCTGATGATTAACCTTAGACTATTATCAAGTTTATTTATTGAGAGGATGAACCCGGAACCGAATGCCAACTTGTTCACAAGCAACAACTGTTTGATCTTTTCATGTCCAATCATTATTATAGAAAGATTATTTACCGCTTTCACCTTTTTCAGTTTGGGTGTTAATACAAGTTTTTAATTTTTCTTTTGTTTTCTTATTGTTTATTTTTCATTTTAAAATTAGATTATGTTTTGATATTTGTCTATGAACTAATGAAATCTTTGTATGCATACTATAAATGTTTGTTCAAAACAACATTGAATTGTTCACCAAAACACTGAATAATAATACTTGTCCTTTCTCATCATAGTGTGATTGCATTGGTTTTTCAAATAATTACTTAAAATTATTAAACTTCAGCTAAATTAATTTAATGGAATATTCCGATAACGGAAGCCTTGGTCGTTTTGTTATTAATTTAATGGCCAGAGAGAAATTTAAGACTAAAAGATACGCTGATGGGCACTTCACTTATGACACTACATCGTTTTGGCTGGGCAATTCTGGGATACGATTATTGGGGTTCCATCGTGATAAATATTATAGATATGCAGTTACGAGAGAGAGAGGAGAGAGAGAGAGAGAGATGAGAGAAGAGAGAGAAAGAGAGAGAGAGAGAGAAGAGATTAAAGAGAGAGAGAGTTATTAGCAGCATTAGCATTTACTAAGAAGAATGAAATCCCCAACATTATATTACTTACCTATAGAAACACGGATTATTATACCTATTCTTTCAAATATGTATTTGTATTATTTGTTTCTGTTTGCACATCCCAGCAGCTACATGACATTTCTTTATTGGATAAATTCCTATAGAGATGCCAAACCAATAGTTAAAAACCACCTCTGGGATATTGAGCGGTCCTGATTAATCTAAACCCCTGAAGTGGACTCTGTCCAGCCATTGAGAAAACCACCGGGATGATTCACAGTTTGATGTAAATGTTATGGACATGTTGCCAGAAAGTGAAGGAATATTTCACATCCTTTTCAAAATATTTTCTTTTTATCTGTGTGCTTGTATCGGCTGATGCTTGGCTAAGCTGATATTTGGCAGAGAAAGGTTCATAGCTTTTTTTATTTGATTGATTAGTTTCTAGGTATTTCTGAAGGTAGTCAAAGAAAAACTATTTCCGGAATTTGACTTCATAGAACTGAAAATGTATATTTCCTGATTTACATTATTTTATTTGTTTTAGTTATCAATTAAATGTAACTTTTTTTTTAACCCAGGATTCATATTAGGTTAACATAAATAATGATATTTTATGAAAGAAAGATCTTTAACAGAAAGTCAAAAGACAAGATCTCATTTAGTTTAACTGTCGCGAATCGTTAGAATAAATATATGCTTTGCTCAAAATAATCAGAAATACTCTACGTATAAAGTTATTAATCTTCAAAAAAATATATATGTATTTTGAAGCCATTTTAGACCTGACTGCATACAATTTATTTTCGCATTCCTAAAAAAGATGGAAAAATAAAAGAGAAATATGAAATAACAAATGGAAGTCAACCTGGAAAAAATATTGTGCCATGAAAAAGATACCGAATATTGTTCTCTCATGCATACCCGCGATAAATATTCTTCCCAATGATAGAAAGATTATGTTTATTTATAACAGTTATTTCACGGTACTATTCTAGAAAAAGCATGCACTAGTTTCTAGTGAGAGAGAGAGAGAGAGAGAGAGAGGTTGAGAGAGAGAGAACAAGAGAGAGAGAGAGAGAGAGAGAGGAGTATCATCTCTAAAAGCCAATTGTTCTATATGGGAGCAGAAACATAAAACTCCGAAATTCAAATGATCAGGATATGTATAAAAAAAATATATTGTTTTTCCTTACGTTTTAGAACGATGGGAAATTTTTAACCTTTTTTGAGCAACTCTCTATTAGAGAGAAAAAATGGTACGATTAAAAATAGACAAAAGCGATATGATTCCTGGTGTAAGTTAATGCCTTTATATATATATATATATATATATATATATATATATATATATATATATATATATATATATATATATATATATATATATACATATCTAATAAAAGGAGCCCATAAAAACACCAAAATGTACAGAGAAAAGTACTATATTTCAGAGACTGCTGTCTCTCTCTCAGGTATATATATATATATATAGGATATATAGATATATAATATATATATATATATATATATATATGTGTGTGTGTATATATATATTTATATATTTATATATATATATATATATATATATATATATATATATATATATATACATATATATATATATATATATATATAAATATATATATATAAAATAATAATAATAAAGTTTTATTAAATTCATCATACTTAAACTTTAACTTACACTTATATTCTCTGACCAAAGACCATTGAAATATTTTTTTTCAAAATTACAAAAATAAAAACCATTTCATAAAGTAAAGTATATTGACTGAAGAGTGAATCTTTCCCCAACGGTGTCACTGTGAAATGCAATGCAATGCCCCAAATGCAGAACAGGTCATTATGTGCAATGGGATACATTTAAAACAATATTTCCATTACATTTCACACTGTTCATATTTTTTAAAAATGCGAAACGACTAAAGGATTTACAGCGATTTACATTGGATTAAGGATGAAAGAGAATGCTCTCACCCTGCCCTCTCCAATGGGGATTAAGCGCTCAATTCGAACTTAATATATTTTCCCAAAAAATAGAATGAAGCTTCATTTGCATTATATATCTTATTGAAACTGCTGATATAAGTTGTTTTTATTCCATGCATTTGCAGGAAATTCCTTAGTATTCGCAGTAGAATTGTTTCTGTACTTCGTTCCAGATATTGCCGGCTTTTCTGTATAACGAAAGAGGCGAAAAGACCGTAAACATTTCGTTCAGTTTCGTTCACTTTCTTTCTTTCCTAACGTTTATCATTTCAATTATATAAGTCAATTAAGATTTTTACGTAATGGTAGTAGAAACATATTAAAACAGGTATCTATAATGTACTTTGAATATCAGAATTTAACCTTTAATGAGATATAGCCCCTAACTCGTAATCGCTCACATATTTTGGAAAAAGATGAAACATAAAGAAAAGTGCCTTGGCCAATTGTTAGCTTGTTGTGTTCATACGGTAATACTGATCATTATGATGTTAATAAAGTACAGAAATATGGATATTTTTCGTACTTCGTTGCATAATCGCACGAAAGGTCATACTTATTCATCTGAAAGAAAACTCAACTGTTGAATGATGAATAACTGATCAAGATATTTAAGGAGCTAACTTTTGTGATTTAATCGAGAAAAATAACCTCGAAAAATAATACAATTCTCTATCGAAGCATCTTTAGAAGACATTCATGAAGGACTTATTTTTTTTTATTAAACAAACATGTTTTTATTAATTGTATGAATTTTTTTTTCACCCAGAGACTATAATTCTATATTAAACTTGCTCGATTTATTGAGCCGCGTTTATCACAAACTTCACGTATACAAACTATCCAGTCTCTCTCTCTCTCTCTCTCTCTCTCTCTCTCTCTCTCTCTCTCTCTCTCTCTCTCTCCAGCCTTCCTCATAAACGTCATGTTGTGTCAGTGTTATAAGAGCCACTACAGTTACAACAGAACCGACTATCGTGTTGGAAGCTGATCCCAAACTATTATTAATAAATATAAAGTAAAGTTGGAGACTACTATAATACCTACGTTGAACCTTTAGAAAAGTTACCCAGTAGGTATTATGAATTGTTAATGAGCTGGAAAGAGAATGGCATATGAAAATTACATTAATGTTGTAATTACTGCTAATAATCGTTTAAGTAAATCCTGGGATATCCTTCTAATAACTTAATAGTTAACTGTTAATGATGGTGCATTATAATTATGATTGGAGGTAATAGATATCTACAATAAGGTTTTAATTACCATTTGAAGATGCACTTTGAAAACCATATTTGAAACCATAAGAATAGGAATTTTTTTTTTATTTTTATTTATTTATTTATTTTTTTTTTAAGGGGCAATAAACTATGCTATGTCAAAGTCCAGTGTGTACACAAGAATAGGAAAGTCAGAAAGTGATTGCATCTGTAGTTGCTGAATGATGAAGAATCAGGGACGTGGTTGGGGTTGTAGTATCAGACAGCCTTTGGGAAAATGGTTAGGAAATGTTTTATAGACTAAGCTAGACTACACAGCTATTGTAAGTTCAAGGTGACGGGGTTATTGGTGGGAAAATGGCTGGATGGAGGTACATCTGATCATTATTTGTTGAACCAAAAGCTTTGGTAGATATGCGTGCAAGTTGGAGGGAATTGGAATCAGCTTTGGCTATAATTTGATGAATGCTAGTATGTTTGAAAAGAAGGAAATGAGAATGAAATGAGAGGAGAGATAAATTTTCTGAGCCTTGATTAGAGACATGAAAACGAAAGCCGTATATGAGGAACTTGTGGAATTCCATTAAATAACACGAGTAAGATTATGGAAGTGAATAAAAACAGTAAAGGAAACGATAAGTAGTGAAGGAAAATTGGATAATATCCGAGGTGCGGTTTCATGACGGGAGACATCTACCCTGTGCAGGTAGGACAGTAGGACTTTTAGAGTGTATTGAGATGAAAATTAGGAGAGAAAATAAGTGAAGTAATGAAATGATTAGAGTAGAAAGGTGAGCAAAGAATTTAATGGAAACAGAAGCCCTCCAGATAGAAAGTTTAATAAGAAATGGACGTCAGAGTTAAAGATGTAAATGGGGAAATGCAAAAGTAAAATAGTAAGAGGTTGAATATAGTCTGGGAAACGACTTATGAAACAAAGAGTTGGCAGGATTCCAAATGAGATGTTGTATTACACTTATGTGACTGTGACTGCGTGGAAGAGGTAAAGATTCGAGGAGGTGTGTGAGAGAAGAATAATCATCCTATTATGTTAATACAACAGATGCTGCTATAAGGTTTATAGGAGAAAATATTTTCGGTCTCTTATCTAACTTAGCATAAATGGGTATGGTAAGAAGCAAAATCCTTTAGCCTTATCGTTTCAATTCAAGTTCCAATTATTTAGCAATTTTCCACGTTTTAAATGTGATCCCAGGCCCACATAAACAGGCAGAGATTGGTTCCTGCTCAATTTACAACTTTTATTGGCCGTTACCCTTTGCAGGGGAAGCCATTTAAGCTTTACCATTTGTGATATGAGGTCATTTCTGATATCATTCTTAAGGTACAGATCGAAGCCCAGCTCAAGGGATTTGGCAAGATTAAATATAACGGCTGAAAAACCTATAGAGACAAAACATTTAAAGTGTCTGTTCTGCTTAATGTTAGAATCATTTATGAATTTGTTTTCATTATGTATAGCCATAAGCATAATACACGCATATATTAATCAGACGTTTATTATTCTTTGAATGAAAAGAAAGTACTTTTTCTTCTTGACATTTTGCATAAACTGTGCTTAATTTCATCAGGAGAAGTCTGAATATGGTTAAACTTCCTGAAGATATTTATTATTGTATTTTGTATTTTAAGTAAGAAATAAATAATCATATTTAGCCAAATGAAGCAGCTAGGGATTTGGAAGTTATAAATCTAGGTTGTTTGCCCTATACTGAGACCTTAAGGGATCAATAATTTTGATGAGGCAGTAAATACTGATCTTGATTTCTCTGTGGCCACCCCTTCCTATGGCCTCTCGCTTTGCAAAGTGACTATAATCATTATTCAATTAAGACATTACAACGTCACTATACGGGTGTCAATAATCGGAGTTTACTTTCGCTTATGTTTATTAAAATATAATAGAGTATATCACCTAAATCTGGATTTTTTTTATGCATGAGGAATTTGTATAATTAGATGGCACTTTGCTGAAGTCTGAAATAATCCTTCTGCTGATAAGGACAACATAAATCATTGGGAATTTGAATATGATAACGAAGCTTCTTGAATGTTTTCATGGTAACTAAAAGGTCCTCGCTTACTTACTGATATTTGTAAACATTTATCATTTACTATATGTAGATATTTATCATTGGATACTCGTGACTATTTTTCGTAAGGTTTCTACAAAAACGGATGTCTGCATCTAATATTGAATCAGTGCAAAACTGGATCAACACTGATGACTTGTCTGGTAGATAAAATGATAATTAGGGTTTGATAATGCAGATTTTTTTTTTTCAAAGTGTCAGTCATTCATTAATAATTTTCTTTTTTAATAAGAACCACAGATTATATCCCCCGTAGATGGGGGGGTTGTGCCGTCAGTGTATCTCACGCAGTGCATTGTAGGCATTACTTAAGGTTCTTTGCAGCATCCAATCGGCCCTTAACGGCAACCCATTTCATTGGTTTTACTGTACCCTCATTTATAGTCACTTTCCTCCAGCCTACTTCTGATTGTACTCATCAACCCACAAGTCAGTTCCAAAGTGAATTAAATAAATTCGATTTACCTTTGGAACACAGGAACATTTCATCAAGCAAGGAAACCGAATAATGCCGTACTCCAGGTGAGTTCACTCAGCTTCCGGTTAATTAAGGGACCTCCGCTTCCTATCACGTCTGCTCAAAGGACAGGTGTGCCTCTCGCCACCTGAATAATGAAATCGTGTTAGTTAACTGTTAACTCTAGTTTATGTTTTGTGGTCACGAGGGCTTTCCGGTGCTTATGGAATTTTTTTTTTTTACGGTACGTGGATGGCATAATTGAAGCAAAGTTAATTTTGCTTATTTTGGAATTTTACAGCATTTCCTCATCTACAGATGGAACTTCTATTATTTCCCTCAGGTACTATTCCATACCATCTGATTCCTAATATTCTTCTTAAAGACTGATTTGCAAATTGACAAAGTCTCGTAGATATGGTTCCATTATCATGCAATGAGCCACTCAGCATTCCGAGACTAAGGCTTTGGAAGTTTTTTGCATTCTAGGTTTATCCTTAATTCAGAATTAAAGATTCACAGGAAGAATAATACTGAAATTCTTAGAATTACAAATAACATAGAAAATGTACCTCTATCTGCTTGATATTACTGTCATTAAGTACCTGAAAGTAATTACCCCAATTAAATTAAATATTCATGTTCACTTCACTTTTAATTGGATGTGATAGGCTCATACATACCTACCAAATACCAAATCCCAAATATTCGAGAATATACAAAAAATTCGACTGAACAATAAAAAGATCAGTTTTCCCCAAATAAATAGCAAGTTACAGAAATAGAATTCATTACTCGTGACACACATTTGCTTCTCTGAACTACCATTCATTTCATTATTTTGGGTTGTGCCTATTCGACTGAGAATTTCTCTCTCTGTATATTCGACTCCATGCAATAACTTAACTTTCTGTAGCCCATTTGTTAGAGAAGTCTCTCCCTAGAATAAATTATTCCGCCTCCCATGATCAACAGCTGCTGTTGTGTTTCTATTTTTGGAATGGTTACATAGGATCTTTGCTCAAAAATTGGGTTTTCTGAAATATATATGGTGGTTTTTGTATGATATATTTTCCCTTTAGATCTTTCTTCTTCACCTGAAAGCCCGCATGGACAGTGTCAACACTTATTTACAAATAAACCCAAGAGGGCTCCAAAGGGAAATTTGACTTAGAGAGAGAGAGAGAGAGAGAGAGGAGAGAGAGAGAGAGAGAGAAGTTATAGGAACTGGTAATAAATGAATAAATATAAGAGAACAGAAAATTAAATTAATCTAATGAAATTTGGATATTACGGATCATTGTTTCATTGTAAGTTAAGTTATAATTTGCATTTATCATTAAAATATTCATAGGCTTTGATTATAAAGAATTGAGGTCCCAGAGGAAAGAGACTGGGAAGGATGTAAGCATCGTCACGAATATTGTATCATTGTTTATTTTGATACGAAGGTTAACCTGTAGCGATTATTGGTATGAAGTGTTTACCTGTCAGCCACCCAATTAATAATAAATTAAACAATAAATCAATAATAAATACCTAACAATTTCAACATCATCCTAAGAATTCCTTACTTTCACCGTCAACATTTTAATGAATTACAAATAATGATTAATGTTATGAGAATGAATAAAGCCTCTCTCTCATATACAATTTATTAATATTAATATTAATATACGCCCACCATTTTCGAATGAAAAATGTCAATGGAATTCATAAATTATATTAATGAGTTGATTAAAAATCTATTACCTATAAATGAGATAATATTAATTAGTGATTCTAATTACGCTGATCGTAACAGATATTTTTGGAATGTTTACATTCCAGTGTTTGATTGCCTCACCAGATTTACATTTTTAATATTCCTTAATTACCACAGGAATTAAATATGATGAGTAGATTTAATTAGGCTTTTCAAATATTCGGGAAAACGATGAGCAAAGAATTGGCAATTATTAGCAGTTAAGACTCGTTATTAAGTAGGAAAAGTGAAATCAATCATTTATTTAAAAGCTCAGGGATTTGAACTTTTATCGTCGATAATATTCAATGCGACTATTATCGACTATAAAAAATACACAAATGAAAAAATATTCACCCATTTTTATAATTGTTTAACACTTCAACGTTTCTCTCTGGTCGACGATTATCTAGCTGCTTTGAATAGTTCCGAATGTAGTTTCCTTTTATAAAAATGAAGAGCAGATGAATAAATACATAATCGCAAATTTTTCTATCTAGTATTTTCGTCCTTTAGTTCCGTGTTCCACCACCGAACAATAATCACTACCCGGAAAGATATGAAAATGAAAAATAAAAGCGAGCAGTTAGCACTTCCTGAAAAATGAATGTGCCATTAACATAATGAGAGCCGAACTAGTTGGGAATTTTCGACGTTTGTTTT
>NC_087200.1:218163055-218190555 GCF_015104395.2 Macrobrachium nipponense
ATAATAGATTTACCTGTACTTTGGGCTTGCGAACGCAGGTACATTTAAAATCCAGGAACGTCAGTGGAAAGCTATAACCACTCAACCACCGCGAGAGGCCGTAAAAGTATAATGTCGTCTCTCACATATCACATTACCGTGATTCATACATATATCGAGCTACAATGTCCTTTAATATCTAATTCGCTTCTAACTCGGAAATAAATATATTTTCATATGCTTAACCGAAGGGGATTTTTTCTTTTCGATAATAGATACCTGTTACTTGGGCGCCGAACGGGGAAGGTACATTATAAAATCAGGAAGTCAGTGGAAGCATTTAACCATCAAACCACCGCGAGAGGTAAAACTATGGGTCGTCTCGCAACCTCATAAAGCAATTACCGGTGATTCAATATATATCCGAGGAACAAATGTCCTTTAATATCTAATTCGCTTCTCTGGAAATTAAGAAATTTTCAATATTATTTTCAAATAATAGGGCTAACCGGAAATTTTTTCTCGATAATAGATTTAACCTGTACCTTGCGAAGACGTCAAAAGGTAATTATAAATCCAGGAACGTCAGGGGAAAAGCTATAACCACTCAACCACCGCGGAGGGCTAAAAGGCATATGTTCTCTCACCTTTCAAAACTTTCGCGCTGAAGTATTCGTTGGTTTGGAGACAACATCAACCCGCCTCGACTCCGGTAGTTAAGTAGCGCTTTTGATAACACGTAGCATTTTACATAAGTCATATCACATTACCGTGATTCATATACATATATCAAGCTACAATGTCCTTTAATATCTAATTCGCTCTACCTCGGAATTAATATATTTTCATATATGCTTAACCGAAGGGGAATTTTTCTCGATAATAGATTTACCTGTACTTAGGGCGCGAACGCAGGTACATTATAAAATCCAGGAACGTCAGTGGAAGCTATAACCACTCAACCACCGCGAGAGGCTTAAAAGGTATATGTCGTCTCTCACCTAAATCAAATACTTTCTCGCGCTGAAGTATTCGTTGGTTTGGAGACAACATCAACCCGCCTCGACTCCCGGTAGTTAAGTAGCGCTTTTGACAACACGTAGCATGTTACATAAGTCATATCACATTACCGTGATTCATATACATATATCGAGCTACAATGTCCTTTAATATCTAATTCGCTCTACCTCGGAATTAATATATTTTCATATATGCTTAACCGAAGGGGAATTTTTTCTCGATAATAGATTTACCTGTACTTGGGCGCGAACGCAGGTACATTATAAATCCAGGAACGTCAGTGGAAGCTATAACCACTCAACCACCGCGAGAGGCTTAAAAGGTATATGTCGTCTCTCACCTCAAATACTTTCTCGCGCTGAAGTATTCGTTGGTTTGGAGACAACATCAACCCGCCTCGACTCCGGTAGTTAAGTAGCGCTTTTTGACACACGCTACGCTTCCGGTTAGTTAGTTTTACGATGACAAAAACACGTGCAAAAATACATAGTCATTAGAACATTACCGTGATTCATATACATATATCGAGTCTACAATGTCTTTAATATATATTAAAATTCCGAGGTAGAGAGCGAATTAGATATTAAAGGACATTGTAGCTCGATATATGTATATGAATCACGGTAATGTGATATGACTTATGTAAAATGCTACGTGTTGTCAAAAGCGCTACTTAACTACCGGAGTCGAGGCGGGTTGATGTTGTCCTCCAAACCAACGATACTTCAGCGCGAGAAAGTATTTGAGGTGAGAGACGACATATTACCTTTTAAGCCTCTCGCAGTGGTTGGGTGGTTATAGCTTCCACTGACGTTTCTGGATTTATAATGTACCTGCGTTCGCGCCCAAGTACAGGTAAATCTATTATCGAGAAAAAATTCCCCTTCGGTTAAGCATATATGAAAATATATTAATTCCGAGGTAGAGCGAATTAGATATTAAAGGACATTGTAGCTCGATATATGTATATGAATCACTGGTAATGTGATAGGACTTAGTAAAATGCTACGTGTTGTCAAAAGCGCTACTTAACTACCGGAGGTCGAGGCAGGGTTGATGTTGTCTCCAAACCAACGAATACTTCAGCGCGAGGAAAGTATTTGAGGTGAGAGACGACTATACCTTTTAAGCCTCGCGCAGTGGTTGGGTGGTTATAGCTTCCACTGACGTTTCTGGATTTATAATGTACCTGCGTTCGCGCCCAAGTACAGGTAAATCTATTATCGAGAAAAAATTCCCCTTCGGTTAAGCATATATGAAAATATATTAATTCCGAGTAGAGCGAATTAGATATTAAAGGACATTGTAGCTCGATATATGTATATGAATCACGGTAATGTGATATGACTTATGTAAAATGCTACGTGTTGTCAAAGCGCTACTTAATTACCGGAGTCGAGGCGGGTTGATGTTGTCTCCAAACCAACGAATACTTCAGCGCGAGAAAGTATTTGAGGTGAGAGACGACATATACCTTTTAAGCCTCTCGCGGTGGTTGAGTGGTTATAGCTTCCACTGACGTTCCTGGATTTATAATGTACCTGCGTTCGCGCCCAAGTACAGGTAAATCTATTATCGAGAAAAAATTCCCTTCGGTTAAGCATATATGAAAATATATTTCCTTATTCCGAGGTAGAGCGAATTAGATATTAAAGGACATTGTAGCTCATATATGTATATGAATCACGGTAATGTGATATGACTTATGTAAACTGCTACGTGTTGTCAAAAGCGCTACTTAACTACCGGAGTCGAGGCGGGTTGATGTTGTCTCCAAACCAACGAATACTTCAGCGCGAAAGAAAAGCATTGAGGTGAGAGACGACATATACCTTTTAAGCCTCTCGCGGTGGTTGAGTGTTATAGCTTCCACTGACGTTCCTGGATTTATAATGTACCTGCGTTCGCGCCCAAGTACAGGTAAATCTATTATCGAGAAAAAATTCCCCTTCTGGTTAAGCATATATGAAAATATATTAATTCCGAGGTAGAGCGAATTAGATATTTAAAGGACATTGTAGCTCGATATATGTATATGAATCACGGTAATGTGATATGACTTATGTAAAATGCTACGTGTTGTCAAAAGCGCTACTTAACTACCGGAGTCGAGGCGGGTTGATGTTGTCTCCAAACCAACGAATACTTCAGCGCGAGAAAGTATTTGAGGTGAGAGACGACATATACCTTTTAAGCCTCTCGCGGTGGTTGAGTGGGTATAGCTTCCACTGACGTTCCTGGATTTATAATGTACCTGCGTTCGCGCCCAAGTACAGGTAAATCTATTATCGAGAAAAATTCCCCTTCGTTAGCATATATGAAAATATATTAATTCCGAGGTAGAGCGATTAGATATTAAAGGACATTGTAGCTCGATATATGTATATGATCACGGTAATGGGATATGACTTATGTAATGCTACGTGTTGTCAAAAGCTCTACTTAACTACCGGAGTCGAGGCGGGTTGATGTTTGTCTCCAAAACCAACGAATACTTCAGCGCGAGAAAGTATTTGAGGTGAGAGACGACATATACCTTTTAACCTCTCGCGGTGGTTGAGTGGGTTATAGCTTCCACTGACGTTCCTGATTTATAATGTACCTGCGTTCGCGCCAATACAGGAAATCTATTATCGAGAAAAAATTCCCCTCGGTTAAGCATATATGAAAAGATATTAATTCCGAGTTAGAGCGAATTAGATATTAAAGGACATTGTAGCTCGATATATGATATGAATTCACGGTAATGGATATGACTTAGTAAAATGCTACGTGTTGTCAAAAGCGCTATTAAACTACCGGAGTCGAGGCGGGTTGATGTTGTCTCCAAACCAACGAATACTTCAGCGCAGAAAGTATTTGAGTGAGAGACGACTATATCCGAAACCTCTCGCGGTGGTTGAGTGGTTATAGCTTCCACTGACGTTCCTCGGTATTATAATGTACCTGCGTTTGCGCCCAAGTACAGGTAAATCTATTATCGACGCAAAAAATACCCCTTCGGTTAACATATATAAATATATTAATTACCGAGGTAGAGCGAATTAGATATTAAAGGACATTGTAGCTCGATATATGATATGAAATCACGGTAAGTGAGATGACTTATGTAAAATGCTAGTAAAGTTGTCAAAAGCGAATACTTAAACTACCGGAGTCGAGGCGGGTTTGATGTTGTCTCCAAACCAACGAATACTTCAGCGCGGAGAAAGTATTTGAGGTGAGAGACGACATTATACCTTTTAAGCCTCTCGCGGTGGTTGAGGTGGTTATAGTTCCACTCAGACGTTCCTAAGCATTTATATGTACCTGCGGTTGTGCGCCCAAGTACAAAAGAGTCAAAATACTAACTATCGAGATTACTTCGGTAGCATATATGATATACTTACTTGAGTCGGATTGTAGACGCCCAATAGATATTAAAGGAGCATTGTTAATTACGATCGGTATGAATAGTATGAATCTACGATAATGTATATGAGGTAATGATAATATATATATATATATATATAAAGGTATGTGTGTTCTTGTATGTGTTATTGTGATTGAATAAACAATTTAACAACGAGCTAAATAATTAAAAGAAAGGATAAATAAATAAATAAACAATAAAAAGACCTCTATCCCTTCTAGTGCAACGAGATTTACCGAGAGTCGGTGTACATACATCGCAAGCATCAAGTTAGGAACACGGGAACATTAATCATCGGGAAAAGCCCAACCCAATCATTTTCATTTTTAAACCAGGGTCAACAGACGCTACATTCGTGACCTCGGCCATTATGTCTTGCTGGCCTAAGTGGATTATGCCGTCTATTTCCAGGGTTGGGTAATATAATATATATTATATATATTAATGTATTATTTAATTATTATTAAATTTATTATTTATTTATTTATTCATTTATCTATTTATGATATTAGCTAACATTGTGCACAAATAACCTAAAGAAACACAAATGATATATGAAACATAATTTCATGAATTATAGTGTCTTGTTTCTCAGGAAGAGAATAGACAGATAGAAATAAATCATTAGAGTCTTATATATTTCGTCTTTTCAAAATAGGAAGTGCACTCTCTCTCTCTCTCTCTCTCTCTCTCTCTCTCTCTCTCTCTCTCTCTCTCTCTGTTTTTGTTTTTACTTGATATGCCATTTTCATGCATATGGTGGGAGCACAAATAAGACATTACAATTCAGTATAAAATGCATTCTCCTCTTTTTATTGCCTTAATAGAGGATCCCCAACATTGTTTGATGGTCTCTTTTAACTCTGATTCCCAATAGCTACGTTAAATTGTACTGTGTATAATGAATGTATTATTCAGTACTTAAACAGTAATCACCTTTTAATCCAGAATCTGTAACATATTTGTCGTTAATTTTTGTCTAATTAAAGCTTTAAACTCTCTCCCTATTCCCTTATTATTCTCTACTTCTTTTGAGTTCACCTTCATTCAGACAGTACAATCTAAACTGAAAATTAAACTTTCTTAAGACTTACAATACGCAAGAAGAGATTTCAATTGCTCCATTGCCTTCGCAGAAAAAGGAATGCTATTATATCAATTAACGGAGAGAAATCTTCCAGTCCTCCATTACTTGACTAAAATCATTGTATAATTTGCTACTTATTTTTTGTCTATCAGAAACTTTGATATAATTTACCAGGCGATTGAAAGGATTGCTATATACATAGTCAACAAAGATTTTTCTGTTCTTTCGTTAATCGTAATCTTAGATTGCGCGATATGCATATAGTACGTAATAGGAATCTCATCAACCGTTTTAACCAGAAAATATACTACATGTCTACACAGATACATAGATATACACAAACACACACACACACACACACACACACACACACACATATATAATATATATATATATATATATATAATATATATATATATATATATATATATATATATATATATATATAAATTATACATACTATGTACATATATTTATTTATGAGAGAGAGAGAGAGAGAGAGAGAGAGAGATGAGAGAGAGAGAAGAGAGAGAGAGAGAGGAAATTGAATGAGAATTCGTACATAGGATACTTTTCGTTCCAGTCACGACCTCCAATACATTTTCTTTAAAAAACCGTCCAATTCCCATTCGCCCTTAAAATACCCTTCCGTGTATACATATAGTAACTCCAGATTTTTTCCCGAATAAAAAATAAATGGCTCCGGAAAAAATCCAATAAAAAAACGCTGCTGGAAAGGTTGGATGGTAGAAAGCAAAGCCAATAGGTAAAAGGAAGTCTAATATAATTGGAAGACTAAATCGGATAGTTTTTCGTTCTGAAAAACTTTTATTGAAATCCTGGAGAGGTAATAACAATTTGAAAGATGTCGAATTCCCTCTCATTTAGTTTCTCTTTTAATGAAGTGACATCTTCTTTCAGTATTTCTCATTACCTTCCTTTACTTCTTTCAAAAGTATGCCATATTTTTGAAAGCTCGAATTTAAGTCTACCACCCTTGTGGGCTTGTTCCTTATGTATATGGATAGTGCTCATATCGCGAATAATAATAATAATAATAATAATAATAATAATAATAATAATATAATAATAATAATAATAATAATAATAATAATAATAATAATAATAATAATAATAATAATAATAATCTTGATCACATATGAATGAAATAAATGATGATGAATATTTTTTTTATTTGATAACAATTAAAATACGTTATATATGAGCAGATAAAATCTGAGTTTTTTTGTAGTTAATACAAGATAAAAATACATACGTTAGTTAATGCTTCGGGAATGAGAGGCTATATTTAAGTTGAGTTTGTGTTTTGTGGTTAATAAACAATAAAATCACTTATGACAGATGCTCAATGAATGGGAGGGTAAACGTCAATTGAGTTTGTATTTTGTGGTTAATAGAAAATCAAAACACGTAAGCTAGATAATCCTCAGGGAATGAGAGGATAAACGTAAGGTTAGGTTGTATTTTGTGATGACAAACAGGACTCGTGAATTTCTCCAGCTATTCTGTTCCAATCAATGTTATGCACAATTCCTACCAACAACGCAGGCAGCCTTGTAGCAATCTCTGTTGCATGTCGCACTGTATAATAGATATTTATACATATAATAAATTCGAAACATATTCCGGTTGGAGTTACTACATTCCTTCCACAGTTACATGACGTTTCTTGGCCACTCAAGCCAAACTGAACACGAATCTTGTTTTATGAGAATTTATGGAATCGTTCCAATTCCAGATATTCGTCTCGGTTTCATCGGGAGTAAATCGAAGTTATTACTGTAAGTGGAAAATTCGGAGTCTAGTCTCCTTAAGACTGTTTAGAGCATTTCTTTTTCCAGTCAGTCACTACTTTTCAAATACTTTTCATAAAAGTTTTATTTCTGATAATAAATGGATGTAAGATCATAAGTTGCTATATGGTTAGATTTGATGTGCGTGTGTACACATGTACATGCATATGTTTCCATATTGCCATACGTCAGATTTAACCATTTGGTAATTTATAATTTTACAGCTAATCCTTTTGTATGTAAATACATACACACGTATCTCAAACATATGCACACTTTCTTCAATGCCAGGAGACTTTTATTGTATTGGCCTTGCGTCAATTGACTTTCTCAGTTACCTGTGAATAAATTGAAGCGATGGGGATTTCCGGGAGAGAGAGAGAGAGAGAGAGAGAGAGAGAGAGAGAGAGAGAGAGAGATGCACAGGAATTCCAATAGACTGTAATCCCCAACTCTGTTTTTAATAATTTATTTTTTCTCCAAAATTAAGCCTTTTAAATTTAATCCTCATTTTATTTGGTTGAATACTGTATGTATGATAGTTCTTCGCGAATAGAATAATCTCATGAATTAAATTACTAATGAATAATCAAGAATAAAATGGATGTCGATATATGAATGAACTGAAGAATAGGCAGAGAGAGAGAGAGAGAGAGAGAGAGAGAGAGAGAGAGAGAGAGAGAGAGAGAGAGAGGGAGGTCCCATCCACATATTATGATCTAATATATTACCATAATTAACCAATTAACATTGTGTTATATATCTTGAAAAGGTCTTCCGAAATACCCAGATAATGACAAGGAATACGATAATTATAATGTCTAAGAGATAATGAATCCTCACCTTTCTAATCCCACAGGGTCATTATCTTTCCCCCGAGGAAACTTCTTGGAATGGGAATTCTTAATGAGGTCTCAATTCCACTTCAGATTATATTCCAATTCCTCCTGAATCTTTGCCTTAGGAATCGCAGAGGAATGCTGGAGACACGAGGTGTCCGCTCGATTCGCTGACAGGAAGGTTAATGGATCGCTCCACAGTTTCTGAAGTAACTTATTATTCACTCCATAAACTCTTTGGTTTCCTCAGTCGAGAAAATTCATGATCTGTTTACCCATCTACAAACAGTTTATGAAGTTGAATAACTTGATTATAAAATTAAAGATTCTGCCGCAATCATTGAGAAAATTAAATAACTATATCATTCAGTGAGTACTGTTTTCACTTCTATAAACAATGGAAAAAATCTGAGCAACTATATAAAGGTAAATAAATATTCAAATTAACGAATATTGCAATATCCATCTCGCTCTGAATAGGATTCAACGTCCCGCAAGACACAACCAACAAGCTCTTCAATTCATCCAGGAGGGATTCTGGAACACAAGCTGTCCTGTTGCTATGATGTCCAATGGATGTCCAGGGAAGATTATAAATACCTACGTGGACTGTAATGGTCCAATCACCTGGGACTTGTTACTTGCAGTTTGCGAACTCGCTGAAGCAAAAGGAAAATGAGATATATAGTGTCATCTGTCTTTATATATCCCTAATTCATCGTTCTTAATTATTTCAACTTCGATTTGGTAATCAGTAACATAAATATAACTGTGACTTATAATTAATTTATGATTAAGACTGCCATCTCTCGTTTCACATCTCGGAAAAGGATTCCCTTCATTCAGGGAAAGGGGAATGGGTTGGGAACAATGATTATCCCAATGCCTTGCCAAACTAACACCCGTATCAGTATTGACACTCGAATACCATCGCATAATCTCCACCCGTCTCCAATGTTCATTTTCCACTTCAAGAGTCGTATAAGATTTCGACAACTCATTAGCTTTAATTTAGCGTTGCATCCCTATCCGCTGGTGACCTCAATTTATATTACGCCTCACTGAACTTCAAGAGTCATTGGACGTCTTTGTAAATGAGGATTTACTATAATTAATTCACCCTTGAGCCAATTACGCGAATAGTTTGCGATTGGGGATCATTGCGGGCAGAAGGGTTTTAAGTAATTTGTGAAATGGTAGTAATGTGTTCTGAGGTTTACGTAAACGGGATTGAAAATTTTAGTTTTTATTTAAATGATATTACAGTCAAGTTCATAATATTCTTAATTTGAAAAGAAACGTGTTCATTTGCTTGTATTGTGATAATTTTTTTCTTATTCTTGCCTAGAAGATATAAGATAATTCATCATGACTACAAGATACGATTAAAACCCCGAACCTTTTATTAAATTATTTTTAATATTTTTTAGTTTCAGGAGTAGTTTTATACACATACACACAAACACAAACGCACACACACACACACACACACACACACACACACACACACATATATATATATATATATATATATATTATAGATATATATATATATATATATATATATATATATATATATATATATATATATATATATATATAAATATATATATAGAATATTTATCACATCACCGTGATTCATATAAATCTTCGAGCTACAAATGTCCTTTAATATCTAATTAGCTCTACCTCGGAATTGATATATTTTCATATATGTACCGAGGGGGAATTTTTTAGTTGATAATAATTTCGTACCCCATGGGATCGAACCACGGTCCAGTTGGAAATCAGGATCGGACAGTGACGCTACCGAAACGCCTATCAAGAGAGGCTAAAGGTTTATATCGATTCTGACCATTTCAAATCAACGTCGATCTTGTTGTAATGTAATTAGAATCGATATGGAACCCCCTCCACCATGCTAGCTGATTCGAGCGTTGACCCACGCAGCCTTGTTATTATGAATATTTATCACATCACCGTGATTCATATAAACATTCGAGCTACAAATGTCCATTAATATATAATTCGCTCTACCTCGGAATTGATATCATATATATGTACCGAGGGGGAATTTTTTAGTTGATAATAAGTTCGTACCCCCATGGGATCGAACCACCAGCTAGCATGGTGGAGGTGGTTCCATATCGATTTCTAATTACAAATACAACGAGATCGACGTTGATTTGAAATGGTCAGAATCAATATAAACTTTTAGCCTCTCTTGATAGCCGTTTCGGTAGCGTCACTGTCCGATCCTGATTTCGTCCCCGTTCCAACTGGACGGTGGTTCGATCCCATGGGGGTACGAAATTATTATCCAAACTAAAAATGCCCCTCGGTACATATATGAAATATCCAATCAATTCTGAGGTAGAGCGAATTATATTAAAGGACATTTTGTAGCTCGAATGATATATATATATATATATATATATATATATATATATATATATATAAAATTTTTGGCGGTGTGTATAAGAGACCTTGACATATAACGAATATTTACAGGCTAGACTTAATGGCAAGATCATTTTAAACAGAAGCCTAAAGAACTTAATGTTTACTCCACAATAGAAACAGGATATGAATGAAAGGCTTAAATAAATATTTTTTGTGAAGCTTTTTCTTCTTCAACGAGGAATCTGTTGGAGTTCTTGAGTAAATATCGTGCAATATTTATAAAAGTGCTCTTAGAGAGGAAAGGTAGACGGAGAGGACACTCTAGGGGTAGATAATCCTAAATTCTTACTTAATATTTACTGATTCTGTTGTGTAGTAAATCTTGATATAGGCTCGTATTATGTAAACAGGAATTTTTAAGAGTTCATATTGCAGCAGTGTCTAAGTACAATGAAAAGATAATGGCTCACGAATTCATGAAGCACAAACGGCAATGCTTTCATTACTGCAATAGAAGGGAATCATTCCACCAGTCTCAATGCAGTGCAAGCATAACAGCTTCACGAATTTTTCAAAGTAAAGTGTCAGTGTTTGCATTGTTACATTAAATAGGAAACAAAGCAAAGTTTGTGAATACAGTTCAAGCTTAATAAGCATAAATCTCAATTATTTTCATTTTCATCTGCAATCAGTTGGAAACATTTCATGTTTTGTTCCTAAGGGTACGTAAATTTTATTATTCATTCCTTTTTTCAATTTTTTAAACTGATGAACTAAGAAAATTGTTACGATAATGAACTTAATAAGCAAATTTAAATGGGTGCGAGTTTAAAGACACTCTTTGGACCAACTACCTTAATGGGGCACTTAAGACCTTGAAATACAGAACATTTAAGGAATGTTGATCCATAAAGCGACCGAAGAAAATTAATAATCGGATGATTTAAACTTGGAACAAACCTCAGTTTTCTTAATAATTCTAGTTCTCATGTGACTATCACTAAATAGCAAAGGTAAACTTATGTATTGGATCTCAGATTATTTTTCATTCTTATAATCACGTGTGCCTCCTGAGAAGTAGGTTATACAGTATTTAAAGGATAAACATCAAATTTGTGGTATTTTACATACACGTGTATATATATATATATATATATATATTATATATATATATATATATATATATATATATATATATATGTGTGTGTGTGTGTGTGTGTGTGTGTGTGTGTGTGTGTGTGTGTGTCTGTACATGTCCATGTGCGCTTCTTGTCTCGGTTTAATCCAATACAAAAACCCAGAAAGCTAAACATGTGACGGTTAATATTTTAAAATAATTAATTTATCCTGGTTAGTGAGGTCCGTATTTTAAAATCTCTCTGCTTCGTTGAATTACATCGATAATTACTTGATGACAAGGAAAAACGGGCCTTAAAACGAATAGTATTCCTCCAACCCAAACTGCTCCTGAATATGACTAAGCCAAGCAAAGCCAAACGACCTAACATCTAACTCACCCCGGAAGTCGTTGCAGGCGTCGTGAGGAGCACCTGGGATCTTTTTTTTTGGTAGAGTCCTGATTTCGACAGCAAGTGCCATGGATCTCAAAAAACACTTGATCCTTTCGTCTCTCAAATGAATAGGATTTCATGCTTTATGTTCAATGATCAGAGACTAAAATTATTGCTTATTTGTAAACTCTGCTAGATATTTTATTTCCGGTTTAAGGAAGGTGTTGTGGAATATTCATGAATTAAAATTTTCTACCATAAATCTCACCCCTAATGAGAAATTAATGACCAGTTTTGTATATGAGGTTTACCTAAAAATGAGAGCACATTATTGGGGTATATACGACCGTTGATTATTTTCTATGCATATTTGTCACCTAGATTAAGGTAATAACTGATTATCAACCCTGGGATATTGATCCTCTCACTATTAAATCGTTATCAATTCAAATTAGCTGTATTGCCCCTTTCTAAATAAGGTGTTTTATAATGCAATAAAACTGGGACATCTGGAAAGAACTAAGGGTTATAAATCATCATTGCCAGAGATATCAGTGTTATATATATGAGAAAAAATAAATTGGAAAAAAATAACATTTTTACTCGTTATAGACGATGACACATTTTGACATTCTAACAGCTACAAGTAATGATTAGTTAATAAATTAATTAAATATAAGTATTATTAGACAACACACTTTTGATTTTATTTTATAAAGGAAACTGCAAAAAATATTCTTGAATGTAGATAATATTTAACCATAAGAAAAAAACACCACGTTAGTTATTAAGAAAAAAACCCGAAAACTCTTTATAATAAACAATTTAACAAATGATGCGCTGGTGGAGTTAGAATGCAATTAAAAATATATCTCGAATACTCACCTTCTTTTTGGGTATTTTATATATATATATATATATATATATATATATATATATATATATATATATATATAAATATATATATATATATAATATATATATTATATATATATATAAAATATATATATATATATATGTATAGATATATATATATATATATATATATATATATATATGTATATATATATAATATATATATATATATATGTGTGTGTGTGTGTGTGTGTGTGTATACATATATATATATATATATATATATATATAATATATATATATATATATATATATATATAGTGTGTGTGTGTGTGTGTGTGTGTGTGTGTGTGTATGTGTGTGTGTATGTATATCTACTGGTCAAAACGGTTGATGAGATTTGCATTAAGGTGCTAGTATATTTATATTCGGCCTAATCTTAGCTTACAATTAACGGAAGAAACAGTAAAATCCTTGTTGACTATGTATATAGCAATCCTTTCAATCGCCTGGTAATATATCAAAGTTTCTGATAGACAAAAAATTAATAGTAAAATATTCAACGATTTTATTCGAATAATGGTGGACTGGAAGATTCCTCTCCGTTAATTGATATAATAGCATTATTTTTTCTGCGAAGGCAAGGGAGCATTTGAAATCTCTTCTTGCGTATTGTAAGTCTTAAGAAAGTTTAATTTTCATTTTAGATTGTAGTGTCTTAATGAAGGGGAGCTCAAAAGAAGTAGAGAATAATCAGGGAATAAGGAGATAGATTAAAGCCTTAATTATACAAAGATTTACGATAAATATGTTACAGCTTCTGGACTAAAAGGTGATTACTGTATAAGTACTGAATAATACATTCATTATTCACAGTAAAACCTAATGTAGCTATTCGGAAGCAGAGGTAAAAGAGACCATCAAACAATGTTGGGGATCTTCTATTAAAGCAATAAAAAATGACAATGCATTATATATTAAATTGTCATGTCTTATTTATGCTCCCACCATATGCATGAAAATGGCAAAGCACGTAGAAACAAAAAACAGAGAGAGAGAGAGAGAGAGAGAGAGAGAGAGAGAGAGAGAGAGAGAGAGAGAGAGAGTACACTTTCTATTTTGAAACGACAAAATATAAGAGACCATATTAATTTATTCCTAACTGTCTTTTCTCTTCCTGAGAAACAAGATACTATAATTAATGAAATTATGTTTCATGTATCCTTCGCGTTTCTTTAGGTTATTTTGGCACAATGTTAGCTAACATCCTAAATAAATAAATCAATCAATTAATAAGCAGATGAAAATATAAGTGAATAGTACAGTACAAGGAGAATTGTTTTAGGGTACTAATGTAATGCGTACATTTTTTCACTACATATAAAAACAAACTTGGAAAATTCCCTTTGAGTTCGCCTCTCATTATACTAATGGCACATTAATTTTTCACGAAGTGATAACTGCTCGTTTTTATTTTTTATTTTCATCTCTTTCCGGGTAGTGAATATTCCTCGGTGGTGGAACTCCGAATTGAGAGAAAAAATAAATTGATAGAAAAATGTACGATTATGTATTTATGCATCTGCTCTTCATTTTTGCCAAAAGACATGTCACTGAGAGGGCATTCAAAGCAGTTAGATAATCGTCGACAGGAGAAAAAGGTTGTATTGTTGAACTTTTAAAAAAAATTGATAATTTTTTTGTTTTTATTACATATTTTTTTCTTCATTCGTTTACCTTTTTAGTTCATTATCACTCTTTTTATATGGATTACTTTTTAATAACTATATTACAGTACCACCTAATCACATACGGTAAGATGGTTCGATAGAAAGTACTTCGTAATTCCTGAGTATTTACATAAAAATATTTACTGTTTTTATGTAAATATTTTTCTGTCTACATAAGCATATTCAAATCCAGTTTATAGTGGTATAAAATCTCATGGTCGTACATGAATATTATCATTGTTTAATAAAAGATTTCATTAAAAGTACCATAATTATTGTATATTGTTTTAACTCCTTTTTATGAATTGATATTTAATTACCAAATTATAAGGTCACCAATTGTATTTGGTAAAGAAGGTTTGATAGAAAGTTCCTGGTAATTCCTGAATGGTTTTTTTATAACTATAGGAGAACATTTACTTTTAATTCATTGTTGATTAAAGATCGTAGACTTATAAAAATATTAACATTTATTACTATGCTATAACGAAAACTTTATTTCTATTAGTAAAAAAAATGATTTAGATTTGTATTACCAGGGATTTTTGTTGAAGGGCCCGTTGACCAATCATATAAGGGCGGTGTCATGCATAAATGGCGGGGGTAATATCAATTGGTTTTGTGATTATCAGGATTGGGTGAAATCCAGTTTTTTTATTGTTTGGTAATACTGCCAAAAAAGGTTTTCAAAAGGTATTTCCAAAATTCATTTGCGTCTTTGACATGTTATAGTTGAAGGCTCTAAGATTATATATATATATATGATATATATATATATATATATATAATATATATATATATATATATATATATATATTATATATATATATATATATATATATATAGTATATATAGATATATATATAGTATATATATATATATATATATATATATATATATATATATATATATATAGTATATACAAAAAATATATATATATCTATATATCTATATATATATATATCTATATCTATATCTATCTATATATACTATATATATATAGATATTACTATATATATATATATATATATATTTATATTATACATATTATATATATATATATATATATATATATATATATTCTATATATATATATAGATATAGATATGTATAGCGAATTCCACAGGAAAATGATAGTCAGAAATCTTAGCGCTTTCGTCTTTACTCAGACATTTTCAAGGAGTTAATGAAGAACAATTGGAGAGAAAGGTGATTGGAGTAGTAATGAACAAAAAGAGGCAATATTAGTTGATTTTCGAAAGACTGAAAAGGTGAAATTTCTATCATTTCGATGGACAGTTACATCAAGAAAATTCAAATTACAATTTTCTTTCTTCCTCTACAGTAAATTTTATAGAAGGGACTAAATTATTGAGGTTATTAAGGAATTCCTGGAGATTTTCGTGAACTGGACAAATACAGAAGATATCATCCACATCTAAACCATATAACGTTTTGGGGCAAAATTCTTGGTAAGAGTTTTGTCTCAAAACATTCCATGTAAATATTGCTAAGGACAGGAGATAAGGGAATACCCATAGTCATGCCAAACTTTTGTAAAAAAAACTCGCCATTAAAACAAAATTTACTATCTTTGATACATAACCTTATGAGGACTAATGAGGTTGGGGGGTTTTTTTGCCACAACTTAAGGGAATGTCATGACGTTGCTAATTCCTCCTACTAATATTCAAGTAAGTCATCTACAGGCACTTTTGTAATTAAAGAGACAACATCAAAACTAACCATATTAAAATCAAAATTCAAATTTAAACTATTCAATTTGTTCATAAAACCAACAATGTTTTTAACATTCGTGTTAAAAATGTTTCCTTATATGTATGGTTTAGTCAAGACACATAAAATCAATAACCCTATCAGACCAATCATTAGTTCAGTGGGCTCAGTTACGTATAATTTATCTAAATGGCTTGTAAAAATTCTTACTCCTTTGCTTAGAAAACTACAGTCTTCGCAAAAATAGTATGTTTAACTTTATCAATCCTATAGAAAGACGAAACGAAAATATAGAATATACATTCTTAATGATGTCTTATTAACTGCAGTAACCTATTACTCTAGGGTGTTACTAGAATGTATCTCCTCTCAAGCACAGTTCCTCTCTCCATCCATATCCCAGTGACATTACAAAAACACCCGATTATATTTTAAAGAAACCAGAAGCGACGTTCAAAAAATAAGTTTGATACCGAACCAGACCATAAAAGGAAGTGGAACCTCTTGTTAACTTATCGAAGATTGGCTATATAATTATGGTTCCGGTTGAAAAATATTCATATCAGTTTTCGTCTGAATTCTTCTCAAACGAGACTCGGGGACCGATTCCTGTCAATTTCAAAGTCTTTGGTGTCTCCGCTTTTTTGTTTGGTGACGTTCGAGAGGTAATATTGCAGTCTAATGGCTTGTTCCTGCCCAGTTTAGTTTTCCGTGATGTATTTTTCATTTAGTGTATTCGGTTGGGTGTGTATATATGCGCGTGTGTTTCTTACTTCTTTGAAGTCCTAACTTCCTGTCATACAACTTGAGTATCCAGACAACTTTATATATTTTGACTTTTAGCAGTATTTTATTTATCATGAGTTCCCCTGAAATCGCAATTTTCCTTTCAATGAATTTCTCGAATGCGATACTGTAAATGTTTTTATATCTTCACATATTGATAAGTTTGTGGTGACCTAGAACCGCTCTTCATGTAGGATATATTGAAAGTAGTTATTTGTTTTGTATATAGATAATGTAAAGTAATTAATTATACTTAAGTGACGAAAATTAAATACTCAATCTTCGTTGAATCGACCGGAATATTTATGCAAATGTCTCGCTACGTCTCAGTTAATGCAAACCATTGCTTCCTGTCATATTCAAGCATGACACGGTCTTATGATATCGAATCTGTGTTATATTAACTTAAGATAATTGGATCACTCGCTTATCAGTCTTGATATATTCAGAGAGCCTAGCCTGGATTCTGGCATTCAACTTAATGGATACTCATTACTTCCTGTTAGGGCGCGCCCTAATCAAAGGGCATCTGTCATCCTCTAAATTATCTAGAACACCAACCAGTAGGAGGGTTGCGCCGTCATGCACTCACGTGGTACTGTAGGCATTTCTCGAAGGTGTTTGCGGCGTCCCTTAGTGCCATAGCTGCATCCACGTTTCTACCCTTTTACTGACCTTCATTCTCGCTTCCTTTCTTTCAGCCTTCCTGTTCAACCTCGTCAAACTGTTTCTTCTTAGATCCTTCTATTTCAAGTAATTTCATTTACTGGATTCTTTTATCTTGCTGTCTAGACACTAAAACTAACCCTCCCGCGTTTCAAAACTATCTCAAGAGCCGAATGCCAGAAAGTTCATCAGCGCTTCAGTGAACTACAGTGACGTTGGTAGTATATACGTACGTACGCACACATATACAAACTTATGATTATATATATCTATATATATATATATATATATATATATATAGATATATATATATATACATATATATATATATATATATATATATATATATATATAAGATATATATATATATATATATATCTGTGTGTGTGTGTATAAGATGTGAATTACGAATGAAATTATTTCGGCAACCTTTACAATGGTTCGATATGAATCTGGCGTTTCAATCAAACACTGATAACAGCAACGTCCCAATCACCAATCCGGTTGATTTTCCCTCACTGCTCTTGATTAGCAGCTGCGTTTCGGGATTGGCCAGCTATTTTGCTTTGAAACAAATCACTTTAACTAAACGGCACAAAAACAAACACCCTATTCAATATGTTTTCATAAATGTAGATAACGATTGCGTGAATGCACGTATATTTGCATAAAATCACACACAAGTACAAAACGCACATACTAATTACTCATACTCACAGATTATATATATATATATATATATAATATATATATATATATATATATATATATATATATATATATATCATATATATATATATAATATATATATCTAATAAAAGGAGCCCATAAAACACCAAATGTAGAGAGAAAAGTACTTATTTCAGAGACTGCTGTCTCTCTCTTCAGGTATATTGAATGAGAAAAGTTTACAAAGAAAAAAGGTGGTATTTATACCAAGAGATTCGTCCACAAGTAAGCAATTTAAGGTCACCCCGCTGATAATCTTCCTTTAATCTCTTAAAGCGTTGGTTGAAAAATGAACACTGCGTCGACGATGGTCCGATGTCCAATTCCCTTTTGAGATGTTTCATTACCTGCTTCTCTTTTATTAAGGCCGATTCCATCATTTGACTCTTGTACCGGCAGTTGCTGCTATAAATTACACGTGACATATTCCAGTTTATTCTATGGTTATGCATTTATATGATTGAAAATAGCCGAGTT
The DNA here is from genome assembly GCF_015104395.2 of Macrobrachium nipponense. Lineage (NCBI taxonomy): Eukaryota > Metazoa > Arthropoda > Malacostraca > Decapoda > Palaemonidae > Macrobrachium > Macrobrachium nipponense. The sequence goes on from NC_087200.1 coordinate 218,182,101, forward strand.
CTGTTGTCCATACCTAACTGACCGTTTGTGTTGTATTAATCTCTGGGGAAGTGATTTACCTGTAAATCCGATGTAAGATTGGTCACAGTCCTGGCATGGATCTCATATACCCAGAGTCTTGGGCGATGTCTTTTGTTGGACGTTAATCAGGGATTTGGCTAAGGTATTTGGGTAGGTAAATGCAAAAGGGGTTGGATTTCCAAGGGTGTGAGTTACTCTCTTAATCGTCCCCCCTCAGGTGGGGAATTTTTATTTTATTGTTGGGTGTGTCTCTGGTCTTGTCTTTAGGGGGTCGGTAGAAATTACGTTTGCTTTTTGAATTGCTTTCTCAATTATATGGTCAGGATACTTTAAAGATGAAAGTTGCTTGCGAATTAGTTCAAATTCTTTTTCCAGGAAACTGGGAACAAATTCGTAAGGCTCTTAAGAATAGGTTGCTAGCTACACCTATCTTGATAGTATTGTCATGATAGCTAAAGTAGTGAATATATGAAAGTGAGAACGTGGTTTTCTGTATATGGTAAATTTGTATTCTGTCGTGTCTCTGATTATTAAGACATCAAGAAAAGGAATTTTGTTGTCTGTTTCCCATTCAACTTTAAATTTGATGCTGGGCACTAATGCGTTTAATTTTGAGAGGAATTCATTAAAATACCCCACTTATTATCCCAAAATGTTAGTAGTCATCCACGTATCTCATCCACAGCATGTGTTTTTGGGTTTTATTGCATTTATTGACTGTAGTTTCAAAGTATTCCATGTACAGATTGGCTAAAATAGGACTTAAAGGACTACCCATACTACACCCGAATTTTTTGCTTGTAGAATGATTCCCCGAATGAAATACGTTATTAGATGCACATAATTCAACTAACTTATTATTTTGTCAAGTGCCAAAGGGAAATGATCTGAATAGGGAGATAATTTTTCCCTTAAGAACTGAAGAACGTCTGTACTGGTACTTTTGTGAATAGGGAGTCTACGTCCAAGGCTTAAAAGTTTTATGTTGTGAAGTGGTATAGTGCTTCTCTGAATTTGTGACAAAAGTCTTCCGAATGTTTGATGTTACTGGGAGAAAAAGTGCCTAAAAAAAAAAGGGGAAAGGAGGCCAGCTAACCATTTAGAAATTTTGTAATTGAAAAGCTCCGCGCATGAAACGATGGGTCCCCCTGAATGGAAGATTGTCTTGTGAGTTTGGGGAAGACCATAAAAGTAGGGTAATTTAGGATTAATTACTTTTAAAATTTCTCTAATAGTTCAATACTCTTTTGTCTTGGCCAATTAATCTTACTTTCCGAAAAATTCTGTGGGAAACGTTCTGGAGGGGATTTTTCGTCAGTTTTTCGTAAGTATTTGTGTCGCTAAGGAGCTTGGTTGATTTTGTCGTAGGTGAAGTCTTTGTCCACCATTATTAAAATTTTGTTTTGCCGTCTTTGTCGGATCTACCTATTATAACATCTAAAACTTTTTTAGCGAGTGGGATGCTATCATGAATCTGCGGGGAACAGGATATTTCTTATGAAGGTCAGTTAAAGCATTAGTAACATCCTTTAACATATCTCTTCACGGCTGTAGTTTTTTGTCAGATATGAATTTATCAAAAGCCACTATGAAGTCTAGGTTGTTTTTGCGGTCTGGCATTAGGGCAAAGGATAAGCCTAAATTTAAAACTAAATGTTTGATTTACAGTAAGGGGGTGTTGGATAAGTTTAAAACTTTGTCTTGTTGTTCAAGATTATTCCATGCGCTATTATCTATTAGGTTATTTAACGTTTGCGTGTAAAAAAGTCTGTTGGAATGAGTCAACGCTATTATAGGCAGCAATGTCGGAACAGAATGAAATCAGATAACCTGTATACGTGGTCCGTAGTGAGGAGGCGAAGATTAGATTGAGTTCCATATATTTCACACTGCGTAGCACGAAGATGTCGTTTCTCGTATTGGTGATTCTTTCTTCCAGGAAAATCTTGTGTGATAGAGGGAAGGGTTGATTGCAGGAGTCCATCTCCCGAATCCGTACATTTTTGGAAGTACTTGTTCTTTGAGGCATTCTTCCAAAAAGTGTTTTTGGTTTTTCAGCCGGTGTAGTCTGTTCAGTTCTTTTTTCAAACTTGCGGAAAACTGGCTTGACTTCTGGAAGTGAGTGAAGAATCGTGGAAGGCTGGTTGATTCCATAATGGGCTGACAATGACTGGTAAAAGTTGTTTCTGTAACAACAGAATTCCAATATAAAAAAAGGAAGGCCCATAAAAAAAACCCACCAAAATGTAGAAGAAAAGTCCTATTTTCAGAGAATGTGTCTCTCTCTTCAGGTAATTATGAAGAAGAAAAAGTTTACAGAAAACCAGGTTTCTTATTTTAACCAAGATCGTCCACAAGAAACCCCAATTTGGTATCCCCGCTGATAATCTTCCTTTAATCTTCTTAAGCGGTTGGTTGAATGAACACTGCGTCGACGATGTCCGATGTCCAATTCCCTTTTGAGATGTTCATTACTGCTTCTCGATTAAGGCCGATTCCATCATTTGACTCTTGTACCGGCAGTTGCTGCTATGAAATTACACGTGACATATTCCAGTTTATTCTATGGTTATGTTCATTTATATGATTGAAAATAGCCGAGTTCTGTTGTCCATACCTAACTGACCGTTTGTGTTGTAATTTTCTACCGACCCCCTAAAGACAAGACCAGAGACACACCAACAATAAAATAAAAAATTCCCACCTGGAGACGATTAAGAGAGTAACTCACACCCTTGGAAATCCAACCCTTTTGCATTTACCTACCCAAATACCTTAGCCAAATCCCTGATTAACGTCCAACAAAAGACATCGCCCAAAGACTCTGGGGTATATGAGATCCCATGCCAGGACTGTGACCAATCTTACATCGGATTTACAGGTAAATCACTTCCCAGAGATTAATACAACACAAACGGTCAGTTAGGTATGGGCGGAACAACAGAACTCGGCTATTTTCAATCATAGAAATGACATAACCATAGAATAAACTGGAATATGTCACGTGTAATTAATATAGCAGCAACTGCCGGTACAAGAGTCAAATGATGGAATCGGTTCCTTAATAAAAGAGAAGCAGGTAATGAAACATCTCAAAAGGGAATTGGACATCGGACATCGTCGACGCAGTGTTTCATTCACCAACGCTTAAGAAGATTAAAGGAAGATTATCAGCGGGGTGACCTAAATTGGCCTTACTTGTTGGACGAATCTCTTGGTATAAATACCACCTTTTCTGTAAACTTTTCTCATTCATATACCTGGAAGAGAGAGACAGCAGTCTCTGAAATATAGTACTTTTCTCTCTACATTTTGTGTTTTTATGGGCTCCGTTTTATTAGATGGAATTCTGTTGTTACAGAACACTTTTACCAGTCATATATATATATATATATATATATAATATATAATATATATATATATATATATATATATATATATATATATATATTACGACGTAGAAAATTTCCTGCATGAAATAATATGCTTCATATTTTCCATGACAGTCTGCGTCAGCTGTTCAACATTCGAAGCCAAATTTGACATTGGTTGTGGTGAGCTCATCTCAAAACCGGTCCCCTCCCCAACCAACGCACCCCAACCCTCCCAACCATCAATCCTGATATGGCTCCATCAAAATATTCATTTAAAACAGAAAAGGGAAGAGACGCCATGTCCCAGTCATGGAATGGAAATTTATTCACTTCTGTTTTTCCGAATACCTAAAATATCTTTTTATTCGTCTCTTTCAAGGGATGCACTTTTTTTAGTGGGAAGGTGGGAGGGTAGTTCGTTTGTGTTTAATAATGCTGTTTTCTCAAATTTGCTCTCTCTCTATCTCTTTCTCTTTCTCTCTCTCTCTCTCTCTCTCTCTCTCTCTCTCAAAGAAGAAGAAGAAGAAAACATTGTTATAACGTATACCGAAACCGTTCTTGTAGGATAAGATTTGTTGATAATTTCTCAGTATGATGTCTCTCTATAGATATAGTAATTACGTCCAACTTTTATTTAAATTGCATTATCCCGAGATCTTCTTTACGTACAAGTTACTGGAAAGTATTTGAATGTCATATTTACAGATTATTTATAAAACTGTTTGTATGAAAGGCAGTTAAATCATGAATTATTAGTGAATATTAAATGTCTATTCCTAAATATGACATCAATGTTTTTTTTTTTTTTTTTGATAACTATTTAAATATAATTTATTTTTTTTTCAGGTTTTTGAAAACATTGAATTTCATGATCTAAGACCTTAAGAATATGAAACTGTTCCTAATATATATATTCATAATACTAAACTATTGTTCTCTCACAACATTTAGTAACTATTACTATACTTGTTTCGTGATCAAAGGTAGCATGTAAAATCTATTTAGGCTGTATAACTCTTAACACAAAAGGAATTAATAACCAGGGGAACACTTTGCATATAAATTGATGTTCCCGTAATTATGTTTTCTTAATGTAAGGCTGAGCGGTTACGACGATGGATGTCTCCTTGAGTTTTAGGGGAGGAGACCTTTGGGAATAAGTATTACTCGGGTTAGAGGAAAGGTTATATATATATATATATATATATAATATATATATATATATATATATATATATATATAGATATATATATATATATATATATATATATATATGTGTGTGTGTGTGTGTGTGTGTGTGTGTGTGTGTACGTATGTATGTATGATATATATATCATATATATATATTTATATATATATATATATATATATATATATATATATATATATATATGTGTGTGTGTGTGTAAGCGTAGTGTATGTGTATGTGTGTAACTATTATTTCTTACATTTGTTTTCACAGAAATTAATATCGTGACGAAGTAAACACGATACCTACTAAACCTTCTCAGGCGCTTGTCCTTAATTTCCTCTTGCTTATCTCAGTTTGCCTCAGACGAATTAAGATGGACAATTAAGAATAATATAAAATCGATAATATAACTAAGTGTTTTTACAGTCGTAATCTAAATGAGAAAGACTAAAAAAAATAAAGTATTCCAAAACGGATCATCAATAAAGTGTAATTAAAAATTTCGACTTTATACGTTCAATGATCGGTCAAATACTGACGCTACCATTTTCAAAAGAGATATATATCGAGGTCGTGTGAATGAACTTTAGCTTTGGAAAAATGTGTTCATTTTATCATTCTCTTTGGGACTGTGAATTCTGTTCCTGTTTACTGAAAGTGCTTTATGGGGCGATTAAACAGTTCGGAAAAAAAAAATCAGGTAAAATGAAATGCCATTTTCAGAATTGTTGATTAAATAGTTTACAAATATTTCGGAGAGAGAGAGAGAGAGAGAGAGAGAGAGAGAGAGAGAGAGAGAGAGTAACCACAGTTCGAGTCCACCGGGAGAAACGTCATGGTTCCGTTTCCTGTTGACCTAAGAAGTGAATTAGGTTTTTTGAGGTCAGTCAATTGCAGTGCATGGATGGAAGTCAGGGTGAAAATGAGTGTGAGACCTGCAGCTTCATCCCAAATGACTCGCTAAGAGCCGCCTATATTAACCATCCTTGTCGTTTTGTTAATAACACGAAGCCATCAAATATGCAACTTGGAGGCGGATGCAGAATCATCCCAGATCGTCATTAGACCCGGAATCATTATAACGTTGTTTGTCGAGTTCCAGATCCATTTGTGATGCTGTTTGATGACTGAATTTGCATGTCGTCTTTCAAGTACATGAAGTGTCTGTTTTATTCTTTTATTCAGTTTTAATACAATCTCTTTAGATTACATAATTCTGCTATGAGATAATTTATATATATTTCTGTGTGTACGCGTATGGCTAAATTATGTTCCGCGTGAGAGAATTTTTGTATTAAATGTCAATACTTACTATATCCATCAAATTTTAAGTAAAAAAATCAACTTGCCAAACTATTTTGAAAAATATTCATAAATGACAGACAGTGAAAAATGAAACTGAAGGATGAGATCAGTTATTAGAAAGAAATATGATCAAATAAACCAATAAATATATAAAAATGTAAATAAAACACAAAATGTAAAGAGAATTGCTTTAGGGGAGTAATTTACAGATTTTAGATTAAAGTGAATGAACCGAAATCGGTCTCAAGAAAGTATTTTAAAAATCACTGGAACTTCAACGTCAAGTCAATGGCCATTGCAAAGATTATTTTCTGAAAAATGATGAAATACTTCGATACAAATTTTGTTAAAGAATTTCAGAATCGTGATCACGCCGAGGTCGTCCTCTTCTTCTCACGTAGGCAGGTGACCTGTGACCCCGGGAAAAGGAGCAAGTACAAAACATGTTGCTGAGGACTCGAGATACCTACAGGTTCGACCAGACAGCAGAATGAGATAATACAGGTGAGTTGGCTTCAAGTCGCAGCAGGTGCCTAAAATTTGAAAATACCGCGTCCTGGATAATGTCTACTCAAAGGTTAATATTCAATTACATGTCTATGAAAGGTAAGTGGAGTATTTTACAGTAGTGATAAATTATTAATAATTGTAATGAATTAATCAAAAAGGTACAGTAGACATAAAAAGTTCCTTTTATTGCATGCAGGGATGAGTATGGTAACGATAAGAAACACTAGAATGAAATAAGGGAATGAAAGGGCTATTAATTTTAGCCCTCAATCTCAGCTAGGGTTGGACCAACACAATACGTCACCAAATCCTCTACGAAGCCCCACAACCCCCAATGCCGGAAACCCATAAGAAGACTTTTGGCTGAAATGTCACATTCTTATCTCTACCAAAATTCAATATCCCATCCGCATTTGCAAACGTACCTTCGTTAAAATTCTAATTAAAATTAATACATTATTTTGCGGAATTCTGCTTCAAAATAGATAAATAGACACACCACAAGGACAAAGGCTCAAACAGACAAAAAAAAATACACACACACAACAACAAACACATAAATTCCCTGTCGTAAGACATAAACGTATCTACGACGGCAACAGAAAAAATTTCATTAAAAACAAAGATGATATTCAGTGGAAATCATCTATAAAACATCATACGAAACACACAGGAAAGTTTGTGTGTGAGTGTGTGAGTGTGTGAGTGTGTGTGTGTGTGTGTGTGTGTGTGTGTGATACATACGAAACTGCTGTTGCGAGAATGAAAATATTCCTGATGGACTGCTCGGCGTCAAGATAATTAAATCCGTGAATCTATTTAGTTTCTGAAACTTCTTTTGTTTTTCGATTCTCCCAGGAATGCCCACACAAAAATGGCGATACATTGCTTTGATGAAAAGTTTGAATTAAAAGTATGATGGAGCGTGATTTTAGCGTCTTTATTTAATTCATGTAATGTGTGCGTTTGTATTCTGCAATGAAATCATGCCATCAAAGGGATTAGCGATTGAGGTACTGAAGTATTTTGGGAAGGATTTATAGATAAAAGACGTAATATTTAAAAAAAATGTAAGAAAGCATTTCGGAAAGTTAAATAGAATTGTTAATCATATTCAGGTATTAGTTAATATAAAGTGATAGTGATGCCTTACAAGTAAATATATCATTCTATTCTTCACTGCTTTCAGAAATTTTTGTCAATTTGACATTATTGAAGAAATTATTAAAATAATTTGAATATAATATTGGACAATATAGAGTAATAATGATTTATTTGAAGGATGTACCTAACTCTACTCTCCATTGATTTCATAAATCATTAGAAATTCCTTCCCCTTTCGCAAAGCACTTAATTTTCCTGGGCTGTGACTAAAACAATTAAAAAATTAATAATAATATCTTCTAAAAGAAATACATTATTCTGCTCCTCAAAGCTTTCAGAAATCGTTAAATGTTCCTTCTCTTCGACAAAGCACATGATTTACCTGCGGTTTGACAAAAACAATGTGAAAATAAAAACTTTTTGGTATATCACAAATTTCCCAGAAATCCCCGAATGAAAGTTATACATCTGAATATCAAGGACAGGTTGCGAATGATGTTACTCTGCTTCAGAAAACTCATTGTTTCATTGCGTAATTAATACGCGTAACGACCCAAAGGTATTGACAGAATATCCAAATCATTATTAATGAGAAACAATTGATGCTGCATCAAGTGACATGTGGAGAAATGGCTGCTTAATCTGGAATCTGTTTTAATTTTTTATTTCTGATATCAAAAGGGAGATGGTAAGAGTGATTGTTCACCAATATTAAATATTTTCCGGAATTTATAGGGATGAAATACAGTTGAGGTATATTTTTGCATTTTGACTTACTGTTATTATTATTATCATACACAGACACACGTGCACGCAAACACACACACATACACAAACATACACACACACACACACGCATATATATATAACATATATATGATATATATATATATATATATAGATATATATAGATATATCTATATATATATATATATATATATATGTATGT
>NC_087200.1:218195555-218199053 GCF_015104395.2 Macrobrachium nipponense
ATCAGTACGTTTGGGAGTAGATTATTTATTAACAATTAGTTTAATTGGAATTTCGTGAGAGCCAGAAAAAAAATTAATGTGTAGGTAACTAATAAGGTATTCTTATATTAAAATTAATGTTTTTTACTTAGTCTTTTTCCCATTATTTGAGCGGAAGGTAAAATTAAAGTTAGAATCCTATTTCTCGTTACATACATTATTTTATTTATAATTTTTTTTTAATATTAATTGTACAAACACAAGATAAGATCTTTATAAAATCAGATATAATCTGCGTATATGTTTTCAGTTTCCCTTTGAGTGTGTGACTGTGTATGTGTGTATATGAGAGAGAGAGAGAGAGAGAGAGAGAGAGAGAGAGAGAGAGAGAGAGATTCTCACAATAACTTGTTCATGATCGGACATTTTACGTCCCAACAGATGACATATAAAACTGGCAAAAGCAAAACCTGAGTTCTTTGAATACAGACCTGAGAGACCATCTTCCACTAAAGTGATGTAATTCCATTTAGGATGAGATCGGTCGAGTCCTGCCTCTCTATGGACTCATGTTTCACAAAGCGTTGAAAGTTGTCGTCTGATGAACCTTAAAACCATATTTTTCATTGTTCGTAATAATATTTACCGAAAAGTAGCACCGATAGGAAATAAATGTGCTTCGCTGTAGAAAGTCTCTGATCCAAGGAACCTTTATTTCTCAGACCGTTGGACTGAGGAACAGTCTCCCTGAAGATGCAGTGCGATTGGCACGTCAAAAGTTCAAGTGTTGATGCAATGCAGTACTACCCTAAAGATATTCTACTAGTGCTTTATAATTGACCGACATTTTGATTAATTAATTTATTAATTTGTTCATTAATTAAATTATTTTACATAGCTGATGTCATCTTTCTCTATTTCCTTATACCTTTTGTTATTTCAATTCAAAGTGCTCTGCGGTCTTCTTTCATATAAATGGGTCCATCTTCTGAATCATATATTAATATTAATAATATCCAGCAAAGCTCAAATATGACCTTAAGAATTGTTGAATTATGTAGTGGCAATTTTAAGTAACATTTGTAGGAAATCCATAATGGTGTTCAGAGTATCTATGACTTGCGTAGTGTGAATTCTTCATGAAGAATCTGTGTACACTACTATATTCTCGTGACATAAAAAAAACTTTTACTTGGAAAAATAAAGGTTTAGACGAATATCACACTTTCATAGATCGATATAAATTGTCTTAAGGTAGTGATGCATTGCATCTTCGTTTTTTAACTTCTAGGTTCTAATGGCAAAACATCCTCAGATTAACATAAAACATACAAGGCTCATAATAAGTTCCATTCCGAAAAGGAATCACCTTGGTCATCGCACAGTAAATGGTAGTTAACACTGGACAATTTGCCTTTTCTATTTTCCAGAGAATTTTCCAAGAGTCGAACATGCGTCTGATTTTCTGATGGAACCTCAAACGGTGTAGCTTCCTATCCGGTGTGCAAAATAACAGAATACGTCGCTGTGAGAGGCTTACGTTTCAGGGTAATCCTGAGAGAAGTATAAACCTTAAAAAGAAAAAAAATAATTCTGTCATAGGATAATGTCACTCTCTCTCCTGACCCTCCGAGGTATGTATCCGGATACATCCCTCTGCATCTTTCTGATGTAATGCTAAGTCATTAAATTAGATTTATACTCCTGATGTATCAGCTTGTGATATTTTAAAGAAGCCATAAACGTCGCTTGAAATAGAATATTAATACTCGGGAGCATCAGTGCCTCAATGAACGCACAAAATAGTAATTATCAAACCACTTTGGTTTGTTCTACATCTCGTTTTACTTCACACGTATTTATATCACATAGAATACAAAATTCATATTGGACATAAATTATTGTTATCATTATTTGTGCCAAAGATATTATTTCATGAACAGCAACCAGCAGAATTTCTCCTTATAACAATAAAATGGAAAATATTCAATGTATATTAATATACATCTAATATTTTTCATTTTGCTTTGGTTAAAATGTAGTGATAATCTTTATAATTCAAGTATCCCATCACATTTCAGTATTTATGATAGTGATGCGACATTTCTGCTGACAAATTAGATAGTTTAGTGTTAATGTACGACGCTCAGCTGACAAGAGTGTGATACTGTTACGTTTATTTATCTCGTCATCAGCTTCTTTTAGTAATTTTGATATATCATGTGCTGACAGTATTGTATTAGTTGCCCAATTATATCATCATTATTATAAGTTTTTTTGGCTCCGTCACAGTCCTCCAATTCGACTGGGTGGTATATATAGCGTGGGGTTCTGGGTTGCATCCTGCCTCCTTAGGAATCCATCACTTTTCTTACTATGTGCGCCGTTTCTGGGATCACAGTCTTCTGCATGAGTCCTGGAGCTACCTCATCCTCTTGATTTTCCAGATTATTATTATTGTTATTATTATTATTATTATTATTATTATTATTATTATTATTATTACATTATTATTATTATTAAGAAACAGGCTGATAAGAGGCTATGGAATTATTGTTGTTATTTTAAAAGTTTTTTAAATTTTTTTCTATTTCGGGTAGTCAGTATGGAAAATGCCTTATGGTCAAGGTTCACCAAGTTTTACATGGACCTCTTGGAAAACCAAGAATTTTATTGTTTTTCATTTCATAACAATAGTCTACATATATCAGATGAATTTTAAACTAGCAATCTTTGTTGATTCCTCTTTTCGAACCATTTACTCGAAAGCTTTTTAATCAGCTGAATGACTTATGGAAAAAGCGAAAGGAAGGAGAGAAAAAGAAACTCGAAGGATTAACTGTGAAACGGAACATCATCTGGAAAGCCATAAAGAACTTCGAGGGAAACTTCATACTTGATTCCACCGAAGCGAAATTGACTTTGGGTCTTTTACTCTGAGGGAAATTCGAGGATGATGAGATTCACTGAATTGGTGAGATAGTTTGATCTCTCTCTCTCTCTCATCTTTGATTATTCTTTATTAATTTCCCTAAGAAAATACCGCGCACAATAAAGATAGATTGGTCTCAAAAAATAAAATCGACTAAACATGGTAAGAAAAATGATAGAAAAAACCCTTAGGGAAAGAAATAATTAATGGAAAGTTACACCCCATTACAAAAGCCTATCAGCTGTAACCAGACCATGAATGCGAAAAAAAGGCCTTTTGCTGCCAGGGTGTTGCTATGAAAGTTTCATTGGGCTATATCCGGATTAAAAAAGTCCATCAACAGGACATCAGTGTCAACATAGAGAGAGAGAGAAGAGAGAGAGAGAGGCGAGAGAGAGAGAGAGAGAGAGAGAGAGAGAATACACATTTGTGTTTATTTATATTTGTCATTTTTTATTAATATTATACACACAGACAGACATATACATAAAATTTCACCTGCATCTTTTGCTATACAGATTTTTTATTGACTTTTCCCTCCTCATAAATAGACTTGTTGATCTAACTTTGTATCGACATTTAAAGCG
>NC_087200.1:218199553-218212053 GCF_015104395.2 Macrobrachium nipponense
GAAAACGACATTAACAAGATCCTATTACGATCTGGTTCCTCCTTTCAGTGCTTGAAAATGTTCCTTGTACTTTCGACGGGATTAAGTTCTTAATCTCCGGGGAGAGTGCCATTAACAGATCCACCTCCTCTTTAATTACAGATTTGCTCCCTCGGGTGTGTTGGAAGGAGCAAGAGATTGCAAGAGAGATAATCTCGCTCTCTCTCTCTCTCTCTCTCTCTCTCTCTCTCTCTCTTTGCATATTAATTTTGGGCAGGAGAAAAAGGTGGTAAGTCTCATCTTCTACCGTGCGGGAGAAGTAATAATGCTTTTTCAAGGTCTCGGAAAATAAACATTAAATTAAGAAAGGCAAGAAGTTCTGTACATCATAAAATAATGATCAAGTTTGCTAAGTCAAGTGTTCCTCCTTAACCCCGCCGCCCCTCCCACCAACCCGCGCCACCCCCTTCTCTCTCTCTCTCTCTCTCTCTCTCTCTCTCTCTCTCTCTCTCTCTCTCTCTCTGTCAATAGTTATCAAAGGATTCGAAGGCTTTGGCAGAGGAGGTCACCAAAGAAGCCAATAACTTTGTCTTTTGTGATTAACATTCCAGGTCGCCTTCGTCCACAAGCAGAGGCTTTTCTGTCGTCCAGGAATTCAGCAGATTTCTCTACACTTAGAAATTTTTCTGAGCGGATTCTTTTTCTTTCATAACTTTCACAGTTTTCTAAGTAAACATAAGCATTTGTGATTCTAGTAGACCAATAGGTAACTGGGAACGACAGGAAGATTATTATTTGCGTTTCATATCTGCCCCAGGTTGGTTTGGAAAACAAAACCCCAGATATGGACCTTGGAATTCTTTTCAGTGCTTTACATTCTAATTCCTTATTATTTTATTAATGAACCATCCTCTCTGCCAGATCATCTTTAAGTATAATGCAATTCTAATGTATCTCTTGATTGTAGATTCCCTTAAATGATTTGATTAATGATAAATTCTCGAAAACGTTCGAGCGAGTTAAATTAAGTTTGAATTCCTTCTTTAGGTGAAGAATTCCCCATCAAAATTTTGTATGAAGACTCAGGTTGTTCTTTGCATGAATTGTTCCATTATGAATTTCTTATTCGTATAAAATGTCTTCATCTTCATTTTTTTTTTATTATTTCCGTTTTAAATCCGTTACTGCAACAATGTCCTATTAGTTGAACATACGTGCATGATTTGTACGGTTGATAATGTTTCAAAAAAACTTACTCTATTCCAATAAGCACTTGATTAAATATTTTAACGGAAATAGTTGGTCTTTCTCCACCAAGAATTCTCCTTTTTTTTTTATTCAAATACCCCACTTCTATACTTAAGCTATCATTGTTTTATTCATAATCTATGATGAATTTTCGAAAGCTATTATCTCTCTCTCTCTCTCTCTCTCTCTCTCATCTCTCTCTCTCTCCTCTCTCTGAAAACTATTAGAATTTTGAATAAGGAAAGATATTCCCACTAATACAACTGAAGGCTCAACATATAAGTGAATAGAATTGAGAAATAATAGACAAATCTTTCTCACTTGGTCTAAGTACTTCTATATTTTGAGGCTGTTGACTCACTGTACATGTAACAAATTTTGACAAATCTTCAATAATCATTTGCTTTTGTTTAGGAAGCGATTTGATAAGTGTTACCAATTCATTATTTTGTGTCCGTTTATTTATATTCTCATATTTTATTCTTCTTGTTATTAGATGATATTTGTGTAATGTTCCTTGCTTACTTGCAAAGCGTTTTTGTTTTGTTTTGACGAGTGGGAGAAAATAAACTTCGTCATGTGAGAGAAACAATAAACTTTGTTAAGAACACCTTTGATTCAGAAAGTAAAGTATCTGAATTTTGCGAACAGCAGTTAATATAGCATAAGTCACAGCATATCTTTACCACCCATATTTGCGAGAACATCGTTCATTTGTCTAAATGCCCATTCATTGCTTAAATAAATGTTATGCCTTTATGGTCTTTTACTCCGAAAGGGTCATTTGTGGTACCATTTTTCCCTATAACATGTTTTGGTGGTGGTTATTGTTACGTAATTAGTTTCATTGGGAGATGTATGGCACTAAATGGCAGATTGCCTCAGGTTCAAAGGAATAGATAGTTTTTATCTGTCGGGTTGGTTCTGTGGAGGACAAATTTAATAATAATAATAAAATATAATAAAATAATAATAATAATAATAATAATAATAATAATAATAATAATAATAATAATAAATACGCAAACAAAGAAGAAAAATACTTTCATTCTCGCCTGAGCTTTAAATTCCTTTTTGGGAGAATGGTTTATTTAGGAGAGTGATATTGAGCGGTTGACCCAAATACAATAACTGTTTGTTGGAGTAAAATGTCTATTTCCCTTGAAGAATGCGAAGTATTAGAGTGATAAAAATGATTAATTTTTGGTTTTGTAACAATAAAACATGGGTATAATAATTGAAATGCTTTCGAATAATCAAGGAAAGTTATTTGGGATTTGCATCCCTTTAATGTCTACAGTTTTAAAGAAATGACTTTGCTGTATCATTAGTTCGGATATGGAATCTCTCTCTCTCTCTCTCTCTCTCTCTCTCTCTCTCTAGACGTCTGTGACTGGATAAAGTGGGCCATTTTTCGGTCTCGAGAAAACATAATATGGTTTCTTTTGCACCCGGTATCCAAGCAGACGAAGAGAGAGAGAGAGAGAGAGAGAGAGAGAGAGACGAGAGAGAGAGAGAGAGAGAATATGCCAAATACGTTTTCATTCGCGAGAAAATAAGTTCTCACTCAGTGACTTGATGAAATTTTCGATTTCAAAAAATATCTTCAGCTGTACGAACTTTTTTTGTGACGTAATTTTTTCAAATTAAAAATGAAGTTTTGCCTCAATTGGTTCTGCTTTTGAATAGAATTTCCATTCATAAAGTTCTCATCATTCAATTTTGCTATTTCCATTTACTGGATGTGAGAGTAATTGGTTAATATTATTAAAATAAAATCGTTTGAAGCCAAAATCGATTAGGAAATGTATGGATATTATATATTTAGCATTACACTACCTTAGATAAATATAAAATATTGATATTCGGGACTTCTTAACATATAATGAATGATATTAAATAATTTCACTTTGACTTGGGGTTATCTACCACAAATCCCTCGTATTTTGAAAAAGAAAAATATTGTTGAAAGCTATATTTGTTTCCACTTGAGATTTTCCTCCGTAAGTCAGTTGAGATTATTAATAGATGATTGTCACAAGTTTTCATGTGAACATTTAACTACAAAGAAATTTCATCTAAGCTTCTTTTGTTAATACCGAGATCAATACCGCAGGCAACAACATGATATGTAAATTGGGTTACTTAGGATGACATAGCGATTAAGAAAAGGAATTATTATAATTATATTCTGTAAAATTATATAAAACCAAATCTGATTTATATGATTTTGTTGTTTTTTTTTTTTTTTCACTAATGCGTCAGTTAAGTATAAGAATGAAATCCAATGATATGCTGACATACAAAGAGTCATTAAATGTTTAAAAATTGTTTGTTTGACAAGACATTCATTCATTTCTCAGAGCCATTCAGTGCTACATTACCGTTCAATATTTCTACAACAGGATATAGAAAACAAACTATATACATGCAGACATAATATTTGCATTCATACTTACATACACACACACACACACACACACACACATATATATATATATATATATATATATATATATATATATATATATATATATATATATATAGTGTTTTAAAAAATCACAGTAGATGCACGTGACTTCATTAATAAGCGAATTCCACAGGAAAATGAGTCAGAAATCCAAGCGCTTTCGTCTTTACTCAAACATTGTCAAGGAGTTATTGAAGTACAATTGGAGAGAAAAAGTCTTAGGTATAACACAAGATCAAGAATACCAGATGGTTAATTGTCAAAAGGGTAAAAAATTAAAAGAGATAATCCAGGATTATCGGATATCACACGGTCACAAACCTAAACAGATTGACCCTAACCGAAATTACAAAGTTTCTTTACAGTCCAAAACATGTAAAAACTGAATATATTAATTTTGCTGCTTATATTTATCTACAACTTTTTCATTATGAAAGCATCAAGTTTAAATAAACCAAGACTTAAATTTAGAACATTTCTATTATTTGACTTGATGAAACAAGATTCATGATATTCCTTTTAACTGTGTCATCACATGGGATTAAGAAGCTCTTGCTTGACTCCAGTTAATAGGATGGTCTAAATCTCTCATATGTACGAATAATGCATTTGATATATGCCCAGTTCTCACAGAATACTGATGCTGTTTGAGACGTTGTGAAAGAGATTTATCGGTTTGTCCGTAATATACTTTATCACACTTTTTGCAAGGAATTTCATATATGCAGCCTGGAAGATCTTTAGAAGAATTTTTGATTATTAAACTCTTGACATTAATATTACTGAAACAACATGATGAAAGGCTTTTAGATATTCCTAGAGTTTTGAAGCTTTTAACATACTCTGATCCACCCTGGCAGAAAAAAGCTAACGTTTTTACGCTACTTTATGTCATAATCCTGATGGTGAGGAATTATTTTCTTTTTTAGAGGTGCAGATATATTTCAGTAATTACATCAACTGCAAGATAGATATTACAATATCTAGTGATATATCATTCTGAAAATATGTCACAGAGAAAGATATGGTAAAAAGGGTATAGAAAAATAATAATAAAAAATAAATCTTTATTTGCAATTGAAGTTACAAATACGCTAACGAATGGAGCTGAATCTCTGCCCATCTCAAGCGAATATGGTTTCAGCTTCAGTTCCAAGAACCCATCGGGAGTTGCTTCAATTTATTCATAGTTTACAGAACTTCCCAATTCTCGCCAACCGAGTATGGTCACAAATAACCGGTGGTAAAAACCAGTAGAAAATATTTCGATGTATATTTTCCTATTAGGTCGTAAAAAAATAACTGTATATTCACGCACAGTCAGTACGTAGAAGAACATCTTCTGTATAGAGGTATCAGGAAATGAACCTATATGTTTGCAGGGGCTAGAGTAAGTATTTACTAACAACAATTGCTAATTGCAATTTAATTGCATTTCAGCTGCATTATTTATATACCCGTGGGTAAGTGAGTAAAGAATACACAAACCATCAATTTTACTTCTACTTTAGTTGCATATTATTGAAACTATTTGCCTACCAGTAGGTGGGAGAGTGAATTATTTACTAACCCAATTTGTATATCTATTTTATTTGTATTGTAGCTGAATTAGTTGCATACCAGTAGGTGTGGGAGTAGATTATTTATTAACAATTAGTTTAATTTGCATTTCGTGAGAGCCAGAAAAAAATTAATTTATAGGTAACTGATAAGGTGTTCTTATACCGAAATTAATGTTTTTTACTTAGTCTTTTTTCCGTTATTTGAGCGGAAGGTAAAATTAAAGTTAGAATCCTATTTCTCGTTACATACATTATTTTTACTCATAACGTTTTTTTTTATATTAAATGTACAAACACAAGATAAGACCTTTATTAAATCAGATATATTCTGAGTGTATGTTCCCAGTTTCCCTTTGCGTGTGTGTATGAGAGAGAAGAGAGAGAGAGAGAGAGAGAGAGAGAGAGAGAGAGAGAGAGAGAGAGAGTTCCTCACAATAACCTTGTCTATGATCGGACATTTCACGGCCCAACAGATGGCGGATAAACTGGCAGAAGCAAAACCTGAGTTCTCTGAATACGGGCCAGAGAGACCATCTTCCATCAAAGTGATAGTAATTCCATTTAGAAGGAGATCGGTCGAATCCTGACTCTCTCTAGACTCGTCTTTCACGAAGCGTTGAATGTTGTCTGTTCCCAATAATATTTGCCAAAGAGTCGCATAGATATGAACTAAATGTGCTTCGCTGTAGAAAGTTTCTGTTCCAGAGGACCTTTATTCCTCACACTGCGGAACAGTTTCCCTGAGGATGCCGTGCGATTGGTACCTCCAAAGTTCAAGCGTAGATGCAACGCATTACTACCCTTAAGATATTCTCCTTGTGCTTTATAATTTACCGACATTTTTGTCAATAAATTTATCAATTTGTTCAATAATTTATTTGTGTTCTAATAACTGATATTATCTTTCTGTCTTTTCTATTACCTTCTGTTATTTCAATTTAAAGTGCCCTGTGGCCTTTTTTGATATGAATGGGTTCATCTTCTGAATAGTAATATTAATAATATCTAGCAAAGCTCAAATATGACCTTAACAATTGTTAAATTATGTAGTAGCAATTTTAAGTAACATTTGTAGTAAAACCATAATAATGTTTATTTTTTCTCTCTTTTGTTATGAAAATATCACATTTCATTTGCATAAGTAAGATGTTACAAAATATTACAAAAATATATACCTACAATATTTACAAATTACCATGGATTTTTTTTATTATTATTATTATTAACTAGGCTTTAAACATTCTTTTAAACACTAGGTAATAATTGTAGTATTACTTACAAAATTAATACTGGCTACTCAAAAACAGTAATTAATGTATCTATGACTTGTGAAGTGTGAATTCTTCATGAAGAATCTGTGTACACTATATACTCCTGACATAAAAAAATATACTTATAAAAACAAAGGTTTACACGTATATCACACGTTCTTGAACCGATATGAATTGTTTTCACATAGTGATGCATTGCATCTTCGTTTGAACTTCTAGGTTCTAATGGCAAAACATCCTCAGATTAGCGTAAAATATAAGAGGCTGTTAATAACTTCATTTCAGAAAAGTAATAACCTTGGTCATTGCACACTAAATGGTAGTTAACAGTGGACGATTTACCTTTACTATTTTCCAGAGAATTTTCCAAGAGTTGAACTTGTAACGGAGCAGCCTCTGCAACATACAGGGTGTCCATAAAGTCCCAGTACCTTTACAAGTATTTATTACACGTAATGGTACTGGGACTTTATGGACACCCTGTACAACTCTTACGGCAAAGCGCAGAAATGGTCTTTTTGACCTCACAAAATATTCGGAAGGATATTAGAGTGTTGTTCCGTTGTTATCCTTCTTCTTGGAATAAGAGAACCAGTTGTACTCGCATGCAAGAATATTTCCCTTTAGCCTTCGAATTATATATCCTGAAAGACAGGTAAAAAAAGGGAAAAAAATCTGGTCTGTGTCTCACGCTCTCTCTCACACCCATCCACAGCACACCAGTTCAATACAAAAGCTCCTTACGTTATATAGGGCATATTAAGGACGGGTCAAACTTGTTTCATGGAAGATAAATAATAATTTATTCCTCAAGCTCTTGTTTTTAATCCTATTCCTCTTTCTATCCGGTGCACAAAAAACAGAATACGTAACTGTGAAAGAGGATTACATTTCAAAGTAATCCTGAAAGGATTAAAAACCTTTCCCCAGAAACTAAATAATTTTTTTTTTTTTTATTCTGTCATAGGATAATGTCACTCTCTCTGTCTTTCCGAGGTTTGTATCCGGATACATTCCTCTGCATCATTCCGATGTCATGCTAAGCCATTTTCCTAGATTTTATACCCTTGATGTATCAGGTTGTGATATATTAAAGCAGCAATAAACGTCGCGTCAAATAGAATATTAATCCTTGGGAGCATCAGTGCCTCCATGAACGCACAAAATAGTAATTACCAAACTCCTTTGGTTTGTTCCACCTCTCCTTTTACTTCACACACATATTTACTTCGCATGAAATACAGAATTGGAAATAGATTATTGTCCTTAGAAGTTTTACTATTTTTATATTGTTGCCAGAGATATTATTTCATGAACACCAACAGCCGAAAATATTCCATATATCTCAATATTCATCTTATATTTTCCATTTTGCTTTGTTTAAAATGTAGTAATATCTGATCAAGTCAGTAATCTTTATAGTATCCGTCACATTCAGTATTTATGATAGTGATGCGACATTTCTGCTGGCAAATTAAATATTTTAGTGTTAATGTACGACGCTCAGCTGACAGGAGTGTGATACTGTTACGTTTATTTATCTCGTCATCAGCTTCTTTTAGTAATGCTGACAGTATTGTCTTAGTTGCCCAATTATATCATCATTATTATATTTTTTTTTGTCTATCACAGTCCTCCAATTCGACAGGGTGGTATTGATAGTGTGGGGTTCTGGGTTGCATCCTGCCTCCTTAGGAGTCCATCACTTTTCTTATTATGTGCGCGTTTCTAGGATCACAGTCTCTGCATGAGTCCAGGAGCTACATCAGCCTCTTGATTTTCCAGATTATTATCATTATTATTATTATTATTATTATTATTATTATTATTTTATTATTATTATTGTATTATTAAGAAACAGGCTGATAAAAGGCTATGGAATTTTTTTTTGTTATTTTTAAAAGTTGTTTAAATTTTCATCTATTTCGGTAGGTTCCGTATAGAAAAGCCTTAAGGGTCAGGATCACCAAGTTTTACATGGACCTCGTAGAAAACCAAGAATTTTATTGTTTTTCATTTCATAACAATAGTCTACATATATCAGATAAATTGTAAAGTAGCCATCTTTGTTGATTCCTCTTTTCGAACCACTTACTCGAAAGCTTTTTAATCAGCTGAAGGACTTATCGAAATAGCGAAAGGAAGGAAAGACAAAGAGACTCGAAGGATTAACTGTGAAACGGAACATCATCTGGAAAGTCATAAAGAACTTCGAGGGAAACTTCATACTTGATTCCACCGAAGCGAAATTGACTTTGGGTCTTTTACTCTGAGGGAAATTCGAGGATGATGAGATTCACTGAACTGGTGAGATAGTTTGGGATCTCTCTCTCTCTCTCTCTCTCTCTCTCTCTCTCTCTCTCTCTCTCTCTCTCTCTCTATAATCTTTTATTACTCTTTATTAATTTCAATAAATAAAGTACTGCTCACAATAAGGATAGGTGGTCTCAAAAAATTAAATCGACTAAACATGGCAAGAAAAATGATAGAGAATACCCATAGGGAAATAAATAGTTAATGGAAAGTTTATACTTCATTCCGGACCTTGAATGCGAAAAAAAGGCCTTTTGCTGCCAGGGTGTTGCTATGAAAATTTCATTGGGCTATATCCGGATTAAAAAAGTCCATCAACAGGACATCAGTGTCAACAGATAGAGAGAGAGAGAGAGTACACATTTTTGTTTATTTATATTTTTCATATTTTATCAATATTATGGCGTTGGTGAATATAACTACACTTATATACACACACACACAGACATACGCATAAAATTTCACCTGCATCTGTCTGCTATACAGATTTTTTATTGACTTTTTCTTCCGCCAAAATAGACTTGTTGATCTAACTTTGTATCGACATTTAAAGCGTATAGCTTCTATCATTTATAGCACAAAGCTTCAATATCCCATGTACAGGGCAGGACATTCATGATTCCGGATATGAGAACTGAGTCCGGATACGAGGCCATCAAATATTCATGGAAAATACCTCATGGGCAGAGTATGTTTCTGTCACCGAGTGGTGATGAATCATTTTCCTTTTTGGTAATGGGACATTGCTTTTTAGATCGTTTACTCTATACACATATTTTCTGTCACTTCGTCTCTGTTGCATCAGTTCTTCACGATATGTCATCTCCTTTTAAATGTTATTATGTCACGTAGTCGTTCATTTTTCATATCCGTATCATTTCGTGACGTGTCACAGCATAATGGCATTTTCATAAATGACATTTTGTCCGTATGTTTTACTAATTAACTTAAAGTTTTTTTTTATATTTATTTATTAATTTATTAATTGAGTTTACTTTTCGCTTTTTCGGTAATTGATCTCCTCTTTGTGTATTTCCCATGACCTCCTGTTACCCCTGTTTCATGAACACCATATTCGTTGGAATGAAGAGCAAATGCGGACTTATATCTGTCAATTTCAGGTACATTTACTAGATAGTTCTTAGGCGATATTCAGGCGGGGATTTCCAGTTTTGGGAGGTCAGAAAATCTTAGTTCTTATTCTCCTACTTTGGTTCTTCTGTCTTTCATGATTATTCTGTGTAGGAGTCCTTTCCATGACTAGGCAAATATTTGCTGTTCCGAGTTTTGTGTGTGTGTGTGTGTGTGTGTGTGTGTGTGTGTGTTTGGTGGGTATCCATGACACATTGATGAATTTAATATCTGAAGAATAAGGATACTTGCAGTTTTTTCGTTAATATTACATTCCAGTATGCTTAAATAGTATTTATGATTACATACATTATAATACACTCTTTCCACACAATACCATTTTGTGCATTATTTTCAAATATGGATAGATGTAAACCTTTACTGAATTATAAACACAGTCGTATGTAAATGCTAAACACTAATTTTGATATTTACTGAACGGTTTATTTAAAACTATAAGTTGTAATTGCCTTTCAATATAAGCATATTGTACCTAAAGCTTAAAATCTCAAAAAAAAGAAGTTAATCCTTTAATTCCTGGCCAAATCTCTTCTCAGGTCTAAAGGTCACTGAGGGATAAGTGCCTAAAATAGTCAGAGAGGTTTGTTTCATTTTGTTCGGCTGATTTGCATAATGATAAAGTTAGTTGCCAAAGTATAATACATTGGAGTTAGTGTCACTAATGTTTTACCTTATATGAAATAAAAGTATTTTCCCATAGGGATGATCAAATGGGTGTGAATTAAGAAATTCCTTAAAATCAATTTAATGATCGAATATAGTAATAAAAAATCACCATCGGTATTTCTTCCAATAGCAGAGCATAAGCGGGAGGATCTCTCTCGACGAGGTTCATCGGTGGCGGGAAAGTGTCTTCGCCATCATTGGTCACTGATGACATTATCAGCTGACGCTCTGATTGGCTGCGGTTGGTGTTTACACCTTCGTACCTCATTGTTGTCAGATGCCTCAATTCTGAAAGAAGATTTCAGTCACTTCAAGTTGGGTGGACTTGGAACAGTTTTGTGAACCCTTCCGTGCACGAATCACCCACGTCTGTAACTCCGTCATTTCCTACTCAATTGTGCCGATTTTCTCAGGTTTTCATGCACAGGTGTTCCGGAATGTTTTGAAAATACCAAAGTTTATTAGAGTAATTTCTCATAAGAGTGAGGAGCATTTGGAGATACCAGTTTGTGAGTTTTTTTTTCATCCCTCCTAACAAGTTCTGTTTATCGAACCTTACGGAGTTCAAAAAGCGCGATTTAACGCCTAGAGAGATAGACAGCCTTTTGATGTTGTTACGATAGCAGTGAAACTTTTTTTGGCCTAAATTGAAAGGTTCCCTTTTGTTTGTTTCACCAATAGCGGATCCTGTCCCGCAACGGCCAACACCCCCACAACCTCCACCCCCACCCTAGCCCCTCCTGTTTGTAGCATCAAGTGACAGATGTTCGCGACTGAAAGTGCCAGTGCCAACAAGTGCCTTAGGTTTTTCCAGCTATTTTTCATGCGAGAATGATTCTCCGTTAAGTGGTCAAAGAAAATACTGATGTACTTTCTGTTGCAAATTGCATCGTAAAATTCATCCATTTTGTATCGCAAGTTTACCACAGACCAAGATAAACTGAACCTCTTACGGTTCCATGAATTAGCATCTATACCAGTTTGATGGAATTCAATCCAGATGAATGAGTGGCCTCCTGTTAGGGATCTCGCCCTTCTCCCTAATGCGTCTTCTGCTGCAACTGCTCCGGATGATCCGGCTGCCCCTGATGTGCCTGCTTTTGCTTCTGCTGCTGCTATGTCCAACCCTGGTACATCTGCTGATGCCTCTCCTGCCACTGGATGATGCTGCTTCTGCTGCTGTGCCTTCGTTGATGCCTGAAGACGAACCTCCAAAAGGGAAGTCGAGATCGATGACCCCATGCCTCGTCTTGCTTTCTACTGGTGGCACTGTGTGAGTGCCAGAGCCCACAAGTGGCCTCTAGATTTCTTAAAGAAGCAGAGGAAGGGAAGGCGAGGTGCCGTGTCTGCTCTATGAAGGGTATTCGAAAGGTCACCACTTATCATTGAGCTTCGTGCAGAATATATATATAATATAATATATATATATATATATATATATATATATATATAATATATATAATATATATACATATATATATAAGATGCTTAAAAAAAAATCACAGTAGATGCAAGTTTGACTTCATAATAAGCGAAGACCACGGGAAAAATGATAGTCAGAAATCCAAGCGCTTTCGTCTTTACTCAGACATCGTCAGTAGCTCCTGACGATGTCTGAGTAAAGACGAAAGCGCTTGGATTCTGACTATCATTTTCCCGTGGTATTCGCTTATATATATATATATATATATATATATATATATATATATATATATTATATATATATATATATATATATATATATATATATATATACTATATGTATATATATATATATATATATATATATATATATATATATATATATATATATAATATATATATATATATATATATATA
>NC_087200.1:218214553-218217053 GCF_015104395.2 Macrobrachium nipponense
ATATATATATATATATATATATATACATATACATATCATATATATATATATATATATATATTATATATATATATATATATCGATATATATATATATATATATATATATAATATATATATATATATATATAATATAACGTTCAGCTCCACAACATTCAGGAAATGAATGAAGGTTTTATGAATATCATATTTAGAGTTCCCATGCTTTTTTGGACTAGCATTCAGGACATCGCTCAAGGGGGCTGAATGGGATGCATACAGAAAAAACTCTATAGTTTCATCGAATATGATGCCAGCCCATCTGAGAAAAATAAAACAATAATTCAAACCTACGGCTTTTATCTCCTCGAAAATGACCCAGTTATTCTTTCCCTTCTCCATTAAAACAGAAGCTCTTTTAACACTGCACGAATGAGCAATATATAACAACAAGTTGCTTTATTCTCTTTTCCATCCCATCGGATAGGATTCCCTCCAGAATACTAATGCGTTTAAGCTACTAAAGAATACTCGTCTGAAATTATTGCCCTTGAAGGATAATCACGTATACTCATATGCAAACAGAGTACTGATGGCAAATTGGCAACATTACAAATGTGGCTTCAATTCTTCCTTATGCCTCGTTACTAAAATTAATTTCACTTATTATTATTGAAGAGTATTATAGTTATATATTTATGCAAATATACAATTTATTCTGCGTTATATATATTTGAGCTGTAGTAGTGTTAGATTTTAGGCCAATCTCAGTCCTGGACGTAGAAAGGAGTTCATTATGAAGAAAAGGATTACAATTTCTTAAATAACTAGATTTCTCACGCATGAAACGTTAATTCTAATAAAACAAACTTATTCTTAATAGCATTAAATGCTACCACTGTAATTTGAGTCAAATTGACTTCTTGTTTAAGCGTGCAATATCTACGAAATCCACCTCATTTTAGACAAATTCATTGTTTTATTTGTATTTGTTTACTGTTTACACTCTCATCAAAATAGCAAACATTGATGTCAAACGTTACAACAGTCACCCAAGCTGGAAATACTGAGTTACTACAGAATCAAGATACAAATAAAATCTTTAGATAATTACAATTACGTAATTACATCTATACTAAATGAAGTAATCTAGCCTTTTCAAATTGTACACTGACTCCAGACAATTAACGTTAGATATGATGAGTTAACACAGTATCAAGATACAAATAAAATCTTTAAATAATCACTTACAGTAATGGCACCTTTACTAATGAATAATCTAGTTTCTCAAATAATAATTGAATCTAAAACAATAAATGAATTCTTTATTCTTTAATTTACATTTTCATCTACATAACATTAACAAATACGACCCAAGTCCCAAACAGAACTTCTAAAAGAAAAAAAAATGATAAACGCATGACGCAACACTTTCGAGGTAACTCCTAAAGTGCCAGTCAAGCTTCAGTCATTTTCCGGAACTTCATTTTCCAGACATTGAAGGTGTGTAGCTGGAAAGGAGTTTCTCCCAGACAGGCAATTCACTCTTGACTTTGTCTTGCTGAGTCCCCGGAAGCTCTTTTAACAATCAAGGATGTTACTTCCAGTTTTAGACTACTGTGGATCACTAACAAACAAGAGAGAGAGAGAGAGACTAAAGATTTCGTGATTAACTAACAGGCAGGAAAGAGAGATAAGAGAGAGAGAGAGAGAGAGAGATAGGAGAGAGAGAGAGAGAGAAGAATCGGCTCGGAAAGACAATAAAGAAGAAAGAGAGAGAGAGAGAGAGAGAGAGAGAGAGAGAGAGAGAGAGAACACAACTAAGAACAATACTCTCTACCGAAAAGTATAGTGCTACAAATGGCAGATGCAACCCCATAATTAATTGTAATTGGAGAATAGTTCATAGCATTAGTACATGGCGTATAATTACGGTTCAATAAAGTCGTGACTCTGACTATAGGTAATTACAGTGTAATTAAACGCAAGCCTACCAAGAATAGAAGGACTGCAATATCCTGTAACTAACAGGGCGTTTAGTAACAATTTATGTAACTATTTCTGTAGATGCAAAATACCTTTTAGATTTTAAACTGAGAAACGTATGATTCTATATTTCACCGAGCTGTTTTTTTTTCTATTCTTCTTCTTTCTTGATTTTTCCTCTTATCCTCTCTTTTTCTTTAATTCGAATGTCATTCGTATATGGATTGAAAAACTATTGCTCTCTCTCTCTCTCTCTTCTCTCTCCTCTCTCTCTATCTCTCTCTCTCTCTATCTAAATCTAGGAGACGCGAACAACGTAAAGAAATCTTCTATAATTGAGTCCAGAGCATCAAGAGAAATTGTGGCCAATTATTCGAAGCAGCTGCGTGAGTGATGAAATCATTTAACTGGCGTCGCAGCTTCGGGTTATGGTCGGATAGAGAGCAATAATTACGCAAAGAGTGAAAATTATGATGGTAATAGAGGATTCTTTATATCACTAAGGGTCATTCTAGTTTATGGAATAAGCGATAAAC
>NC_087200.1:218222053-218227053 GCF_015104395.2 Macrobrachium nipponense
TCATAATGACGTCCAGTTAGTATGAAGTTGTTTCTTTACAAAAGGATAACAAATTCTCTTGACCTCAGTTTACTAACAGGGTAAACCCTTTAGTGGGGGTAGTGCCTTCAGTCCACCTCACGCAGTGCACAGTAGTTCCATTCCTCTACTAACAATTGTTCCATAGTTCAGCTGCGACGTTTTCCTCCTGTTACACGTTTCAAACCCTTTCAAGAGCAATAAAAATATATACACAGACATTTTACTGAAACTTGTCAACACATAAACCGAACTTGTTTGAAGGCTGAAACACCTCCATTGAGACTGGAGAAGGACACAACAAACATAAAGACCGGGAAACTGAAGTGGAGAAAAATAGCCTTTGGCTTTAAAGCCTGCAAACCTACACATCGGGGAAGATTTTTTTGCCGCCGACGAACAAAGTTATTGGTTTCTTTATTGGCGTCATCGCTTTAAAGTCTTCGAAAACTCTTTTCATCTGAAGAGATTATGGATTCTAAAACAAAAAAGAAAAAAGAAAAAAAAAAATTCGGCCTGCAGTATCTTGGAAGGAGTTTCTAACTGGAAAAATTTTACCTACAAAAATTCTAGTAAAGGCGACAGGCAGAGGTGCCTGGGTGTTAAATGTTCCTGATGTGAAAGAGTCGTTTGGGACTGAAATGGCCATGGGGACCATAAGGTGGACAATAAGGTGAAGTGAGAATATGGACATGAGGTGAGACTGAGTGAGGAGGAAGGAGCGAAGAGAGATACGGTTGAACCTGTTAAGAGTAGATGGGCAAGAGGGAGGCAGAAATCATCTGACCTAAAAAATATACCAATGGAGTTTACTTTATTGTATTAACATTAAAACTGGAAGTGCCTTAATTAATCTCATTAATTATAAGGAACTATTCCCAGAAAATAACTGAGATGTTAAGGGTTCTCATAAGTTTATTTATCTATTTACTTTTTTTTGCTACTAAATGGCATTATATAATACAGTGTGCATTATGGTAGAAATGAAAATATTTCACTAGTTCTAGAAGTGCACATTATATATATATATATATATATATATATATATATATATCTATATATATATATATATATATATATATATATATATATATATATATCATACATACATATGTGTAGTGTGTAAGAGAAGTAAAGCCTTACCTTCGCTGAGTAGGGAAGCATCCATCCATTGACAAGAAGCAGCCAGGCATGATGAGAAGGCAGGAAATGGGAGTGAAAATGACTGGAAAATTGGTAGGCAGATGGAGAGTCGTTTTCAAGACTCTTCCTCCTATAGATGTGCATAAAGGAAAAATACGACAAACAGAAAAGTGTTATACAAATTTTCTTCTCCACCTGATCCTCACCTACTTTGCTGTTCATTCGACAAGTATACGTATGTGTGTGGCAACAGATTGTTGTACTTATCGTGGTGAGGTCAGCTACGTGAAAGCTTTCTGATATTCGGAAAGCTTCTTCTATTCCCGCTACGGGACAGAATAATTTCTTCATATACCGTGCACTTGGATATTGGACAATTATTGCGAAGTATCGCTGAGCCAGAAAAGCAAGTAATAAGAAAAATTTGCTGAATTCTGTCATTTTATTCAACAGAATTTGTTTAAAAGAGGGTCAGCTTCCAAATAATAATAATAATAAATAATAATAATAATAATAAAGGACTAATAAAAGTAGATGAAGATCCAGAAATATACAGAGACAGGAGAAAGACAGAAAGAACAGAGGACTGGCACAACAAACCAATGCACGGACAATACATGAGGACAGACTAAAGAACTAGCCAGCGATGACAATTGGCAATGGCTACAGAGGGGAGAGCTAAAGAAGGAAACTGAAGGAATGATAACAGCGGCACAAGATCAGGCCCTAAGAACCAGATATGTTCAAAGAACGATAGACGGAAATAACATCTCTCCCATATGTAGGAAGTGCAATACGAAAAATGAAACCATAAACACATAGCAAGTGAATGCCCGGCACTTGCACAGAACCAGTACAAAAAGAGGCATGATTCAGTAGCAAAAGCCCTCCACTGGAGCCTGTGCAAGAAACATCAGCTACCTTGCAGTAATAAGTGGTACGAGCACCAACCTGAGGGCGAGTGATAGAAAACGATCAGGCAAAGATCCTCTGGGACTATGGTATCAGAACGGATAGGGTGATACGTGCAAACAGACCAGACGTGACGTTGATTGACAAAGTCAAGAAGAAAGTATCACTCATTGATGTCGCAATACCATGGGACACCAGAGTTGAAGAGAAAGAGAGGGAAAAAATGGATAAGTATCAAGATCTGAAAATAGAAATAAGAAGGATATGGGATATGCCAGTGGAAATCGTACCCATAATCATAGGAGCACTAGGCACGATCCCAAGATCCTTGAAAAGGAATCTAGAAAAACTAGAGGCTGAAGTAGCTCCAGGACTCATGCAGAAGAGTGTGATCCTAGAAACGGCACACATAGTAAGAAGAGTGATGGACTCCTAAGGAGGCAGGATGCAACCGGAACCCCACACTATAAATACCACCCAGTCGAATTGGAGGACTGTGATAGAGCAAAAAAAAAAAAAAAACTAAAAAAAAAAAAAAAAAAAAAAAAAAAAAAAAAAAAATAATAATAATAATAAAAATAATAATAATAATAATAACAACACCTCCTTCTTCTTCTTCTTCTTCTATTATTATTATTATTATTATTTTTTTTTTTTTTTTTTTATTTTTTTTTTTTTTTTTTTTTCTCTATCACAGTCCTCCAATTCGACTGGGTGGATCTATAGTGTGGGGTTCGGTTGCATCCTGCCTCCTTAGGAGTTTATCACTTTTCTTACTATGTGTGCCGTTTTCTAGGATCACACTCTTCTGCATGAGTCCTGGAGCTACTTCAGCCTCTAGTTTTTCTAGATTCCTTTTCAGGATCTTGGGATCGTGCCTAGTGCTCCTATGATTATGGGTACGATTTCCACTGGCATATCCCATATCCTTCTTATTTCTATTTTCAGATCTTGATACTTATCCATTTTTTTCCCTCTCTTTCTCTTCAAACTCTGGTGTCCCATGGTATTGCGACATCAATGAGTGATACTTTCTTCTTGACTTTGTCAATCAACGTCACGTCTGGTCTGTTTTGCACGTATCACCCTATCCGTCTGATACCATAGTCCGAGGATCTTTGCCTGATCGTTTTCTATCACTCCTTCAGGTTGGTGCTCGTACCACTTATTACTGCAAGGTAGCTGATGTTTCTTGCACAGGCTCCAGTGGAGGGCTTTTGCCACTGAATCATGCCTCTTTTTTGTACTGGTTCTGTGCAAGTGCCGGGCATTCACTTGCTATGTGGTTTATGGTTTCATTTTTCGTATTGCACTTCCTACATATGGGAGAGATGTTATTTCCATCTATCGTACTTTGAACATATCTGGTTCTTAGGGCCTGATCTTGTGCCGCTGTTATCATTCCTTCAGTTTCCTTCTTTAGCTCTCCCCTCCCTGTAGCCATTGCCATTGTCATCGCTGGCTAGTTTCTTTAGTCTGTCTCATGTATTGTCCGATGCATTGGTTTGTTGTGCCAGTCCTCTGTTCTTTCTGTCTTTCTCCTGTCTCTGTATATTTCTGGGTCTTCGTCTACTTTTATTAGTCCTTCTTCCCAGCACTCTTAGCCACTCGTCTTCACTGGTTTGCAGATATTGCCCCAGTGCTCTGTTTTCGATGTTGACGCAGTCCTCTCTACTTTAGTAGTCCTCTCCCCTCCTTCCTTTCGTGTTATGTTATAGTCCTGTCCGTATTTGCTCTTGGGTGTAGTGCTTTGTGTATTGTCATTTGTTTCCTGGTTTTCTGATCTATGCTGCGGAGTTCTGCCTTCGTCCATTCCACTATTCCTGCGCTGTATCTGATTAACTGGCACTGCCCATGTGTTTATGGCTTTTATCATATTTCCGGCGTTGAGTTTTGACTTGAGTATCGCCTTGAGTCTCTGCATATATTCTTTCCTGATCGTGTCCTTCACCTCTTGGTGTTTTATATCTCTCCTTCCATTATTCCCAGGTATTTGTATCCTGTCTCATCTATGTGTTTTGATGTTGCTCCCATCTGGTAGCTTTATCCCTTCAGCTCTCGTTACTTTGTTCCTTTTTGTATGTTGACTAAGGCGCATTTTCTTTAGTTGGTGTCTGACTGTGTCTGTCGTGATGTCTGTGAATCTTTGTTTTATTCTCCCTGTTTCTTCTTCTTGACTTCCTGGAGCCATGTTGCATGTTTGTTGTGTGATACTGGATTGCTCCATATGTTTTGCCCAGAGTCTCTTACTTGGTTCGGCTTCAGGAATTTCTGGGTGGTTGTCTTCCCCTCTTAGTTGGCTGTATAGTCTTTTCTGGTTGGTTCCGAATAGTTTTGTTCTGTTGGTATCCCTTCCTTATTCCTGTTCATGTACCGTTGGATCTTGTGTGCTTTGGCCTTAAGCCTCTGTTTTACCATCTCTATTGTGTGTTTATTCCCCTCTCTTGTACTTTGTATTTCTCGTTGAGTTCCTCCCTTGTTTTCTTGCTTCTTAGCCTTTTTTCTGCCATCTCTTTCAGTTTATCCTCCAAGTCAGATCTCATCACCATGATTTGCTTTTCCAGGCGCCTTCAAGGAGGGTTGCTGTTTTGGTTTCTTTTGGTTGGTTGTGACGGTGGTGTTGGTGTTCGAATCCCATCAGTTCTGCTACTAATCTTGCTCCTGCATATGTCAAGTTATTTGTTTCTGTGGTGATCACTGGTGGTGTGTATTAGGCCATTATTTCATTGACCTCACTAGTTTTCTCCCTTAATTTCTTGGTGTTGTAGGCTTTCATGGAGGGGATCTTTGTTCTCTCTGTATCTGGGGTCCATCATTATTGTCTAATCTTTCTACCCATTCCGTCCTCTCTGTTACTTCGTCGGTGGTTTCTTCGTGTGTCGTTGTTTGATACCATCTCCATCCCTGTCGTCTTCTTGTGGCATCGT
>NC_087200.1:218232053-218242154 GCF_015104395.2 Macrobrachium nipponense
TGTGGGTACCATATCATATTGCAATGTTCAAGTGGACTACGAACATATGTTTTATAAAGCATAATCATGTGTTCAGCTTTTCTTGTTTTGAAGTACCGTAACAACATTCCCATTTTTGCTTTACATTTTGCCAATAGAATTGCTATTTGATCGTTGCATAACATGTTCCTATTCATCATCACACCAAGGTCTTTAACTGCTTCCTTATTTGTGATTGTCTCAATATTAGGCCTCATATATGCATATAGCTTTCCTTCTCTGTCTCCATAGTTTATTGATTCAAATTTATCAGAGTTAAATACCATCCTATTTACCTCTGCCCAATCATACTTTGTTAAGGTCTCTTTGTAGCGCACTTCCTAGTTTTCATCATCATAAGTAATTTCTTTACTTATTCTTGTGTCATCGGCGAAACTACTCACTACTGAGTCCTTAACATTACTGTCTATGTCTGCAATCATAATAACAAACAGTAATGCAGCTAAACACGTACTTTGTGGCACACCGGAAATTACCTTAGCTTCATCCGATTTCTCATCGTTTGTGGGCAATAACTAATCGTGGTTTTCTGTTTGATGCAAAAATTCTTTTAATTAACGCTCTTGTCCTACTTTATCCACTATATTATGTTTTCTAATTTTCTTTGCTAATATATTATGGTCTACCTTATCAAAAGCTTTTGCAAAGTCTAGATAAACCACATCTGTTTCATTTCCGCTTTTCTCATATTTTTATACTATATGTTTTCACGGTGGACTAACAGTTGGGTTTGTGTACTTTTTCCGGGTACGAAACCATGTTGTCCTATATTAAACAGATTATTTTTTTATTAAATGTTTCTAAATGTTTTTTTCTTCATTACCCTTTCATACACTTTCATAATATGTGATGTTAGACTCACAGGCCTATAATTACTTGCCCTAGTCTTGATCCACTTTGGAATGTAGGGGTAATATATGCTAATTGCTCATCATAAATCGTGCCTGTATCTACGCTTTGTCTTCTTAATAATATTGCAAGTGGCTTTGCGATAGAATGAACTACTTTCTTTAACAAAATAGCAGGAACTCCATCAGGCCCTGCTGCAGCTCCATTTTTTATTTCACTAATAGCCTGCACAATATCAGCTTACATTAATATCTATGTCAGCTAAATATTCACTATTTTTGTCCCTTACTTCTATATCATTATCTTCACTATCTATTGTAGGGGTGAATTCTCTCTTATATCGTTCTGCCAATATGTTGCAAATTTCCTTTTTTTCATTCGTTAATCTCCCTTCAATTCTTAGAGGGCGTATTTCTATTCTACTTTTTATTCATCTTTTTCATGTATGAATAGAATAGTTTGGGGTTTTGCTTGATATTTATTTGGGTTTTGTCTTCCAAGTCCCGTTTTTTCCTGTTCTTTTGATTGTATAATCTTTTGTTCTGCATTTTCTATCTTACTTTTTAGTTCTATAACTTTCCATACATTTTTTTCTTTTGCAAGCCCTTTTTTTCCACTTTCTGATTTTCTTGAACAAGATCCTTCTGTCTCTTGGTATGCATGACTGATGTTTACTTTTCTTCTTCGGTATATATTTATCCACTATTTTCTCTAATATTTTATATAATATATCCGTATTTACCTTATGTCATCACTTATGAAAATGTTATCCATTCTTTGTTTAATTCTTCATTTATTTCTGACCATTTTATATTTTTACTGTAGAAGTTGTATTTTCCATATGCTTCCCAGTTTTTCATTTCTTGCTTATCTCTGTTTTCACTTGCTTTGGAATGGAACTGTTAATTCTATGACATTTATGGTCTGAAATACTCGCATTATATACTATTATTTCTTTAACATAATTCATCTCGTTCACAAATACTAGGTCTAAAGTATTTTCCTTTCTTGTTGGCAGGTGATTTATTTGTTGAATGTTGTATTCTAGTAGCATATCTATTACCTTTTCGAATTGCCTCTTATCTTTCGCACTACTATTACTCTCTTTTTTATATGTATAAGTACAACCACAATCTCCTATTCGTTCTTTCCAGTCTACGAAAAGGAAAGTTGAAGTCTCCTATAGGAGAATAGTCCAGTCCTTGTGATTTCTACATATATCATCCAATTTTTCTATTATTAAGTCAAACTCTTTTAGTATTAGGAGGTCTATATATTACTATATTTCTCATATATTTTTTCCTTGTTTTTTTGTCTTTCCCATATATTGCGGTTCCCCCCTTGATTACTAGTTTTTCTATCTGATCTATAAGTTTGGAACCCTTTTATTTGATCATCATTCCCAGTCTCTTGGGAATACCAGGTTTCACTTATATTCATTATATCTATTTTCTTTTGGTTTTCAATTTGGTTTAGTTCTTCTAAGTACTCTATTTTTCTTTTTGAGTTACTCGTAACTAAACCTGCGCATTCATCACTATGATGGTTTGCGTATTTTCTCCTTTATTTAATATTGGTAATAATAAGGATTTTCCATGTCTCTTTGCTGTTCGTCTGTATGTATTTCTTTTTTTTCATTTTCAGAAATTCTGACATTAAAAAATCCAACTTTTCCATAATATTTGATCTTCCTTCATCATAATTATTCATTTTGTGTCTGAATCTGCAATTTTCTCCGTATCTGCAATAATAAATATAGTTATTATCTCTTGAGTAGTATCTTGGCGCTGAGGCTTTGAAATTTTTTGCTGACATCACTGCATATCACGTTGATCGCTTGCTTTTTCCTTTTACCTGATATTCTATTCCTTCTCTCTTTATTTGTTTCTTTCTTAATTTGGATTTTGATTACTTGATTGATCATTTATTTGATTTTGATTCACAGCTAAAGGGTGCATATATTTACATTTTTTGTCGAACTTACATCCTTTTCCTTCTTTAGGTTTTTGCATATTTTTGGATGCAGATCTCTGCAATCATCCTCATAGCCGTCTAGGTATGCACATTTACCATATATTTCATAGTTGTGACATACCTTAGGATGTTTGTAGTAACATCTTTCTCCGAATCTGCAATTGCCTAGTTTCAAAAGGTTGCAGACTTTGTCTATCGTGTCTAGTTTTTCCTCTTTCCCATCATTGTTCAAATCTGGGTAGAGCCTCTTCAGGATTTTCTTTTGTGTTGTCATGTCGTAATTCATTTCTTCGTATGTATGCTGCTTGACTGCCTCATATGTAGAGAGAGAGAGAGAGAGAGAGAGGAGAGAGAGGAGAGAGAGAGAGAGAGAGATGGGAAACAGGGTGCAGTAATAGATGAATATAGAATCCTAGGTATAAAAAAAGTTTTACTTTTAACATTCATTATGAGAGAGAGAGAGAGAGAGAGAGAGAGAGAGAGAGAGAGAGTAGGAAAGACATGGAGAAGAAATAGCCGAATATGCAAACTTAGAAGACTGCTTCAGTACACAAAGAAGAGGCTGTACAAGGGGTTTGTAGAGAGCTGTCAAGATAATTACTCAGTAAATACTAAGAATAATGCTATTGAACTTGAAGAAAACAAAACAGTGAATGTAAACTAAGAGAATAATAGAAATAATTATAATGTATGACTGAAGGATATGAATAAGAGTCGATCTAAAATTCAAGTATCATAAACAATAGGATTTCGTCTGTATGAACACTTTTTATTTATCTTTTAAAATGTCAAAATACGAAACTAATCGTTGTATGTTTTATGATAATCAATTTCTTAATTATTTGTTTTATATTTCCACATTATATTTCTTTTCCCCTAGGTGTAAAACATATTATTATTTTATTTGATGAACCTTCGACATCTGTAAGGACTGAAGGAATGCAAATATAGCTATGAAATCCACTGGCTATTCACATGAGTAAACGCTCTGTTACCTAAACAAACAAACAGACATACATACGTAATGGGAGTAGAATCCCAAATGAACTGCAATTTGTATCTGGAAAGGCATAACACCATCTCAGAGATTGCATATCAAACGAACCCCAGTATCCTAGGAACTGATTGGGTACATACAAACACGAGCGAATATTCGCTGAGGGTTGCGCTTCTGATATCTAGGGAAATATTTATGGTTTGAGCGAAATAATTGCGAGTTGTAACTAAACAGAATAGTTTAGGATCTCAAGTTGTAGAGGGTGGTGAGAGGTAAAAGGAAGAGTATTTATTGTTGAGAATTTGTAAGGTGAAATATTTTGTGTGTATGTATCTATTGCCATAATGAATAAGGTACTTAAGCGGTCTAACGTTTCGGAAACAAATATAAACTCTACCCGACATATAGAAGCGAAAATATAGAATAAATGGCTCTTAAATTCTACCTTTTACATAGATTGAGACGGAAGAATGATTATTCCTTCAAAATCACTCAAGGGGAAGAGCGTCAAGGAAAGAGGAGTTCCTATTTCTTTTGCCTCTCCATCTTTTATTAACAAAAAATATGAACCGTTCTGGGGACATTTCATAGAGAGACCAGCCTCCTTTGCTATGCAAATCATTCGCCTGAAATGGAGGGCTTTTCGAGTTCGGCGTTGCAACAAAAATTGATGGTTCCTGGTGGTACCTGGCTTGTTACCTAACGAAATCTGTTACTATTATCATCATTATTATTATTATATAAGTGGTAGGAGCAGTAGTAGTATTCAGAAGATGATCCCTATTCATAAGGAACAAGCCCACCACAGGGACCAAGTAACGGAAGGTAATGGTAAATATACAAAGAATAGCTCACTTATTAAAATAAATACCTTAACAAATTAATGAATAAACTAAAAGCAATATAAGTAAATAATTTAGGCACAAGAATAGTATTAGGGTAGCAATGCATTGCATCTTCGCTTGAACTTCTGAGGCTATAGAATATATGACAGGGAGATCTTCAATTTATAATTTTCATTCTTAGGTATTTCCTACAATTGTGAATGTCAAAAGGCTGCTGATTCTTCTAAAAAAAAAATATTTTTTTATTTATTGTATATTGTTCTGCATAAAGATATTTTTCTTCGCGTCTGCCTAATTAATCAGGACTGATTTATGAAGGATTTATGAAAATTCTACAGTTTTCAGATTAAATTTGCTATCACCCACAACGGACGTCTAAATATTCCTTAAACATATCACTATTTCCTTATCTTATCTCTTATATATCTTGATATCTCTCGTAATCTCTCCACGACGAGGTGGCCGAGTGGTTAAGGCGTTGGACTGCTAATCCAATAGGGTCTCCCTGCGTGGGTTCGAATCCCATCCTCGTCGAAGGACACCTTTCCTGAATAAATATCGTTCGATCCCCAAATCATTTCTTAGATAAAATGATGTGTTTGTCTTCCCTAGATAAACCTGCAAGTATCTGTTGACTTGAGAAGTGAATTAAGAAGTAATTAAGCACCTGTTTGTTAATAGACTGCCGTGGGTTGTAGTTCGGCCAGAAGGAGAGAGACAGAGAAGTTTATAAATAGACGTGAGTTATCGGGACATCATCAAGTGATAATTTATAGAATGACACAACTCCTTATTCGTCAGTGATGAAAGGCATCTCTCTCTCTCTCTCATCTCTCTCTCTCTCTCTCTCTCTCATTTGCTTGTCAAACGGCTCTGATATAGCAAGCATATTAGATGAAATCTATTCATTTGCTTCTCCAAAGGTTCCGATATATAGTAAGTTTATTCAATTGATTCTATTCATTAGAGATTCTCTCTCTCTCTCTCTCTCTCTCTCTCTCTCTCTCTCTCTCTCTCTCTCTTGCTTGCTTTTCCATAGGTTCCGATATATATCGTAAATATATTTAATGAAATGTATTTTCTCTCTCTCTCTCTCTCTCTCTCTCTCTCTCTCTCTCTCGATCTCTTCTCTCTCTCTCTCTCTCTCTCTCCAAAACAAAATAATCACGGAACTAACCTTAACTAACCATGAACAAAGAAAATATCTAACAGTAATATTACGCAGTTTCCAGGATGTAGTTGAAAATTCTATAAATATGGAATAAGCTGGAGTTTCCCAGCCTCGAGGAAGAATCCAGTTTGTAACAGCCGTAAACAGGTAGAAGGAACTACTCCCCTGCCTGGAACATCATTTTCCAGACGATGACAATTTATAGTAGGGCTACTGGATAGAACTGTGAAATATTTTGGTCCATGATATTTCGTACACCTGCCATAGGAGAATTTTCAGTTATGAGAATAAAATCTATATCATAAGTTGAATATATAATATTTAATCAAATGTTCAGGGATGATTAAATTCTCACAAGATTTTGTATATTTGAAATTAATTCAAATCTTGTTTGATAAAGACGCGAAATATTGGAAAATCGCTGGTTCAACAGAATACGCACAAATTAATATGAAACTTGAAAGAAAGAGCAATTATAGACCGCAATCATCTCTACTTTGAATCCAAATCACCGTCAAAACAGGCCACAAATAACAGAAACGAGAGGCAGGGACCTAAAAAATGATTAGTGTTTCAAACTATTCGTTGTTAACGAAACTGATCAAACTTTATTGTAAAGTAATATGTGATTTTAATTAGAATATCAGTTGATGTAAACATATCATGAGACGTACAGGAAATGAGTATAGAAAAATAAATTAAAATGGAAAATAACAAAAATGACAGTACAATACATGCATTTTTCTATGTTTTAAACTCTCAAATAAATTACTATGATTTTATCCTCATACAATACTCGGATATCTGGATTCTCCTCTTTCATATCCAACTAAACAGCATAAAGGCAGTAATGAGGAGTTTTTCTTTTAAGTCAACAAAGTAACTCTTCAAACACAATAACCCTTTGATTAAGATGTACATATGCAGACGATGCTTTGGGAGCAAGCAAAAACAAGCACACACAGGATTCTTTAGGAGCGAACAGACTGTACACCCAATTAGACATTTATATCCTTTTCATTTGCATATCCTTTGGGCCACAAAAGGATATCCTCACCAGCTCTTACAACCTTCAAAGATACAATTCGAATTCTGTTTTTCCAACCACAGGAAATATCGAGGACAAAAGGAGTGGGAAAAAGAGAATCTCTCTCTCTCTCTCTCTCTCTCTCTCTCCTTCTCTCTCTCTCTCTCTCTCTCTCTCTCTCTCTTTCTGGATTATCGTAGCTTAATCTTAGCTTTAGCCCACCTAAATGGATGGACTTGTGTTTATCAAGTTTCTTAAGCAGGAACTACAACTGAAATACGCATCTAGTTGTTAGTCGACTGTTATTGGACACAACTTGGTTGGAGAGAGAGAGAGAGAGGACACTCTTCCAATTATACCGGACCGTTTGATAGCCATGGGTCCGCTCTCACATCAAAGGTCGAAGTCGGGGATTCCCCTTCATATGGCAGAGGAAGAGGAAAACGGACATCTGTGTCCTGAGAATTGAATTCCATAGAATGGTGCCATAAGTGAACTGGAAACCATAGGTATGGAAATGGTTTTGCTTTTCCTTGCGACGAAAGGGACAAGTATCCCTTCCATATTGTAGTTTTAATTAATTATCCGCCACCTTGAGAGAAATATCACCTATTATTTTAACAAATTAAAATAATATTGAAACTTACATATAAATAAAATATTAGACTCATATAAAAAATCACATTTCTGTATACTCGCTTAGACTTACATAAATGATATCTATTCATCGCTTGAAATATAAATTCTCTGTCTGTCTCTCTCTCTCTCTCTCGCTCTCATCTCTCTCTCTCTCTCTCTCTCTCTCTCTCTCTCTCTCTCTCTCTCTTCTCTCTCTCCTGGTCACATTCACCAACTATATGAATTATAATCGTCAGTGTCCACTTAACGTCTCTAAGTAAGAAACAAATTTAGTTACACTTTCCACCAGAAGTTTTGGAATAAAAACAGTACGATAAACCGTTTGATTATTTACAAAAGAAAATGAATGCAAAGTAACTTGGTGGTTATGCTTTAATGAACATAAAAGCAATATGGTTTTATTTTTGTTAGAGCTTTCAAATATTAAACTGTTCTAACTAACCTTGTTAAATAGAAAATATAAGCCCTCAAAATTCACTTTATATAACTAATTTCGTATACATTTTATTTTCTGATATACTTCAATAAATATCTCTATCAATCTTTTTTGCATAATACATATGTTTAACGGTAAGATGCCAAATAATGACTAAGAATAGAATCAAACGAGCATATATAATTCTATTCCACGTTATAGATTTATTGATATTTTGTTATATATTGTATTAAGAATTGTTTCCAACTGAAGTTATTTTCAATCTTGTTGAAATAGAAATCCTCTTTTTCCTGTCTCACAGGGCTTTTGTTGATTCGTAGCAATTAGTGAAATTGAGTCTCTTTGACAGATTATAAAAGCTACATTGATTGTTTCGCAAAAAATATATATATATAATAAAAAAAGCATTTAAAAATGAAAATAAAACGTGGAATCGTATTCAGCTTAGTCATGCTCAACACCCTCTTCTGAAATTGAAATGATTTTACTAAGGTTTACTATTACACAAATTAAAACAGCAGTTTTCATCAATAGACATGAGAGCTGTTGGTCCTTTCCTCAGTTATTTAACTTCGTATTATAAGTATTTTGATCAATGATTCAAGCTTTGAATACAGAGTGTTTTAATGATCAATTAACAAAAAATTAACAATATTTTGGATTATGTTGAGCAATGAATGAAAAACATGTCTATTTCAGAGAGCAGCAGCGTGTAACAGTACACATAATAATAATAATAATAATAATAATAATAATAATAATAATAATAATAATAATAATAATAATAGTAATAGTAATAATAATAATAATAATAATAATAATAATAATAATAATAATAATAATAATAATAATAATAATAATAATAATAATAATAATAGTCAACCCCCATTATTGAAAAATCTTCCCCAGTCGGAGTAACTGCTGACAATAAAGAAAAAAAAAAAAAAAAAAAAAAAAGGAAATCCATCGCTACTAAGAAAGCGAATTCCGTAACAAGTGGAACAAGCAGTTTAGCTCGTTAGCTTTGACCTTGTCAGTGCAAGGAATTGTCTTCGTGAACTCAACTATAAAATACACAAATTATAGTTGTTTTAGTTACTCTAATTTTACTCTGTAGGTAATTATTTTCCGAATATAATCATTATAATTCTTATTGTTTTGGCTAATTCTACATTAAGATAGCTCTCAAGTGTCTCATTATAATTGTTATTGTTTTGGCTAATTCTACATTAAGATAGCTCTCAAGTGTCTCTTTTGTTATATTTTACGTCGTTCATTTTCAGTCAGTGTAATATTCAGCGAGAGATTAGAACAGATCAGGAGATAGTGAAGGAAAACAAATTTCCACATCTATCAGAGAAATGTGAGAATTCACCGCCTCAGAAATATTTGGCAAGTTTAAAGCGAAGATGGGCAATGAAATGCCTTCACTGAGCTGGAAAATGAACCTCGAAATTAACGCCGCTTAATGCCCCAAGGATCTGGCTGCGGCTAATTATTTATCAGACCTCGAAGAAACCAGGAGAGATAAATCGATCTTCTCTGCTTCTCGGAAAAGGTCCTTAATAGATGCGAACTTCCTCTCCAGTTCTTTACGTTGGAAAATCTGTCTTGCTATTCAAGGTACAGCACTGAATGAAGGATAATTCAGTATTGCTCTCAATTTTAATATTGGTTTATTCTATGAAGAGAGCTATATCAGCTTAAGAAGATTATGCAAGAGCTGTATAGAAGCAGGCAAATTTCAGTGTCTTGTACTCATTACCATCGAAGATAAAACTGAAGTAGTAGACCTACAGAATAATGCGGACCCGACGGAAGGGCAGAAAGTATGAGTTCTCTCTCTCTCTCTTTCTCTCTCTCTCTCTCTCTCATCTCTCTCTCTCTCTCTCTCTCTCTCTCTCTACTTATACAGACATTAGTTAGAACGATATATATGTGCCCGTGTGTTGGGGGGGGGGGGGGGGGGTGAAGGCGTGTGTGTTTATGAATTCAGTAAGAATATTGCACGAGTAGTTAAATAATAAGTCAAGTTCAAAAGCCAATTTGCTTATGACCCTCCGGTTGAGTATTTTGGCAAATAGGATCCAGTAGTGATTCATTCCGTTTTTTGTAATGTATGAT
>NC_087200.1:218242654-218252654 GCF_015104395.2 Macrobrachium nipponense
TTCAATGAGCTTATAGTCATGTAACTACAACAAGGAGAGGAAAGTACTTTTATAGATGAATCGTTATTCTTTAAGGTCCAAACACACGTAGAGACCAGCACTACATAACGGAAACCTCAACTTTAAACACTAGCAAATGTGTTGCAATTTTAGCTTCCCAACCTGGAACACGCCTTTTACATTAAACCCACGTGAGAATTTGATTCACATAACGAAAGAATACTTTTTCCATTTTTCATGACTAAGTTTTTGCGCACTCGGAATATTTTCCCAGAAAAAAAAGGAAGAGAATACATTTCCTTTCGCCTCTGCTGCTGTATAAAAGGCATATTATCATTCATGAATATATGACATCAGCTTTGTTAAAGGACTTTCTTTGTGTTTCTGTTCTCAGCCAGACTTACAACTGTGGTATAGCAGCGCCTCCAACTGAGGTTGGAGGCGTCAGAAAGTTAGTAGCTAATTTGAACTGGAGTTGCCAGACTTTCAAATTTGCCTTCCAGTAATCTTCAGAAACAATCTGTTTGGAGCTCTGTTCCTCTCTCTCCTTTATATATATATATATATATATATATATATATATATATATATATATATATATATATATATATATATATATATATATATTATATATATATATATTTATTTATTTATTTTTTTATATATATATATATATGTGTGTGTGTATAACTTTTTCTTTATATATATATATATATCTATATAATCTATATATATATCTATATATATATATATATATATATATATATATATATATATATATATATATATATATATATATTTTATTTATTTATATATGTGTGTATAACTTTTTCTTTTAATTTCTAACTTTTGGGATCATGTAACCTGCTTTACAATAGTTGCAAAATCGATTCAGTATTGGATATTCACACTTCATTCTCTTTTCAAAAATATATTGTAACAAAGATTTGATGCAATTGCTTGTTTTACATAAAATACATTTACCATTTTACTATTTCCATTAATAATTTGCATAGGTTATAGAATGATACACCTTATACTTAGTATGCTAATTGCTTGAATTATTGTTTACTGCTGTTGAGGAAATGTGTTAAATACTATTTACATCGGTTTCAATTAATCCTTTGCCGATGGAATTTTCATGAATTGTTCATTAGATTCTTTATGTAGAGCATTCCGTTTGATAACTTTGTTAATTGAAAACAGCGACATTGGGGCAATAATTAGGTGTCAGCTAAATGATTATGGCCGTCAATAAATATTACTATGTTTAATAATTATGGAAGTAAATGTATTTGTGGTGTATTTAAATAATTTCTGTCTCTTTAAGGAAATTATGGTTTATTATGAATTCCATATTACCATGAATTTCCATTCACAATAAAATAGAGATTTTAAAAGTAATGATAAAAATTTTCTTTCATTAAAATTCAGAGCAGTATTCAATAATATGACATTCATTTGAAAGAAATTACAGTAGATAATATGAAATACAGAAAGAAGAAATCAGGTATTAGAAAACAAATAAATGTGTAGATCAATAAATAGATCAACGTATAAAAAGCACCAATTTGTGAAAGTATAGTGAACGAAACTCTTGGAATTTATAAAAGAAAGTGATGAGGTAATTGGTGCTCACAAGGAGACCTTTGAAACTCGACAGAATTGTTCAGTTGACCTTTTGAATTTCCCAGAGAGGTCACCCGTC
Organism: Macrobrachium nipponense; assembly: GCF_015104395.2. Lineage (NCBI taxonomy): Eukaryota > Metazoa > Arthropoda > Malacostraca > Decapoda > Palaemonidae > Macrobrachium > Macrobrachium nipponense. Next base: position 218,244,363 of record NC_087200.1, read on the forward strand.
CATTGACGAGGGCTAAATTAATCAGGTTATTCTATGGAAAGTGAAGAGAAAGTGAAGAGACACTTCACTCTCACAAACTGAAGGGAAACATTTCATCAGCTTAGTAATGTTAGCACTTGGAAGATTAATTATTAGACAGTAGTTGATTGGCAATATATTTCCGTTTGTTTTGCAATAGCTTCGTCCTCTCCTGATTAAATCCATATCTTGTTGTTGCATATCCTCATAAAACCTATTATTGTAAAATGAGGATCTCTGTTTGTTTTATTACCTTATTTGTTGACATTTTATACAAAGGTGAAAGTCATTGCCTGAGGCATCCTTTGCTTCGGAAAAGCGATGAGTCATCCATACACATGTATTCCGTAGGGGGATAGTTCAGTCACTGCACACTCACGTGGTGAACTGTGGGCATTGCCTACTTCAGGCTTCTTACAGAGTCCCTTCTGCCTCTAGCTGCAAGCCCTTTCATTCCTTTAACAGTACCTCTTTTTATATTCTCTTAGTACAATCTCACCTTCCACCTCCAAACAATGGTTCCTTCTGTTACACATTTCTAGCCTTTTTTATCTCAATTTCCCTTTCAGCGCTGAATGACCTCATCGTAAGTCCTAGCGATTGACCTTTGGCCTGCTTTATATCCCATTCCATTCTATTCTATACACGTGTAGTGAATCATGTGACTAATTATACGTTCGAAAACCTGAGTATTTCCAACGAGAAAAAGTCGCAAATAAACTGGACATCACTGAAAACTACAGCTGGTAAAGTTGGTGTGATCGTGTTTCACGTAAGTTATAGGCTGAAGAGCAACCGAAACTAACTTAGTTTAGTAACTTGATTCTAAATTAGTTACCGAATTTTTCTTATTGTAGCAAATTTCTCGTGGCAATCTCTGAAAGTAGAAGAATGGGAGAGAATAGTGTTACTGTTAACATAAAGATATATACTATAAGTTAAAAGTTACAGAAACATTTTGTAATGTCATATAGTTTGAGGTTTCTTAGTATTAAGCAGAAACAGAATTCTTTTTTTAATTGTATTACACACACATATATATATATATATATATATATATATATATATATATATATAAATATATATATATATATATATATATATATATATATATATATATATATATATATATATCATATCATACACATTTTTGCCTGCAATAGCCCTCCAAACAATTACACATGCCCCAGTGTCAGACTGGGTAAAATCTGTTAAACCATTGATTTACAGGATTGGAAAGGAGAATGGGCCTCGGTGCCAACAACAAATAAACTTAAAAACATAAAAACTGAAGTATATGCAAGGAGGACATCCTCACAGGAGGAAAGATCAAAAGAGGTGATCCTAGCAAGGCTCCGTATAGGACACACAAGAATTCTCACATGGTCACTTGATTGTCAACACCACATGCTGACCCAGTTGAAATGTAACAGATGTCAAATTTGGATCCCACGCAAAGATCTGATTTATCTACGGAATTTCAGAAATGAAAAGTATTCCTGCTGAAAACAGGGATTTTTCAATCAATAACGTCATAAATTTTTTAAAGAAGGCGGGTTTCTCAAATAAAGTCTTTTTTTTTTCAGGATTGATCCCTGAGAACCTGTCCGAGAAGAGTCTGCTTGAGACTCAGAGGTCTGGAAAAACTAACCCCTATTAATAATTATAATCATACACATACTTATGGATATGCGTATGTGTGTCTGTAAGCGCGTTAGTATACGTTCGTTTGTGCATACACTTTTCGTTTCTCATTAGGCACGGAAGCTGAAACTCCAATAAGTGCCAACAACGAAAGTAATGGCGGCACTTTTCCTGAGATGCAAATGAAACTGTTTTAAATATTATGTGGAACAGGGCGCTCTCTTTGTGAGCAACTTATTTAGATTAGAAAATTAAAATGTCCCTGAGGATATACGCTGACAATTACGACCACGGAACGCAAGGCGCTTTTCACTTGAATAGATGTAATCTTTTTTTTTATTTATCATGTTTAGTGATTATGAAGAATAATGGGAAAACTTGTGGTACCTTCATTCAAACACCGTCGAGGTAGTGCTATCAGCGCGTCTCACGTGGTGCACCGTAGGCATTCCTAAAGAGTGTTCGCGGAGTTCCTTAGGCCCGTAGCTGCAGCCCATTTTAATTTAGCTTTTGACTTGACCTCTATTACTGCTTCCTTGCTTCATCTTTGGTCCAGGGTCATTATAAATGATAGAAAATATAGAAATATCAATTAAATGCAAACTAGAAAATGACGATAAAATTCTCAATCTTTCTTTTGAAAAAGTTTCAGATTCACGATAAAAAAAAATCTGGACTCAGTCTAATTTTAATTCCCTGTTCCTTTTAGCTTCATGGTGTTTACTTAAATATCGGAACTTGAACAGCTATAAAAAATAAAAAAAAATATTATGCAAAAAAATATAGATAAAAGAAAATGCAATGAACGTATTGAGTAAAAGCTTTGAAGTGTTTAAAAATGAGAAAACAGTACTTTGAAAAAAAAAAGCATAATGTATTCGAGCATCGTGTCAAGAAGACATTGGTCTTAAGAATGAAATTTAAAAACCACATTAGACTCCAAAGTATGTTTTATATATTTTTGAACATGTTTCACAACGTTACTGAGTGGTTTCATAATAATAATAATAATAATAATAATAATAATAATAATAATAATAATAATAATAATAATAATAATAATAATAATAATAATAATAATAATAATAATAATAATAATAATCAATCCAGAGCTAAGCCCTAACCTCCTTGTTGTAAGTAACAATAAGGATCTATGACCTTAAGTGTAGAAGAAAAGTAAGAGGGTCATGACCCCTTAGTTCTCTGATGATTTAGAGGGACAGATCGCCATAACGAAAAGAGCTAATTAATCTTTGCCGTAATTACAGTAACAAATGGTTTGGTGGTCTCTTGACTACCTGATGTTTAGAGGAAGAATAAGTCTCCCGGGGAAGGATTAACTGTCCGCAGAAACGGAGGCAGAATAGAAGATATAGAGAAGCTAATTATAGTGAAGGGGTTGTTACGGAGATCATGAATTTTATTTTCGATGCGAATCGTTATACTTGTTACGTGTTCGCGTAACAGGGAATATATCTGACGTTACTGGAGAAAGTTCTCTCTCTCTCTCTCTCTCTCTCTCTCTCTCTCTTTCTCTCTCTCTCTCTCTCTCCAACTTAGCTGGCCCATACTACAACCAGCTATTACCTAAATACGAGATTCGAGATGCACTTCGAAAACACTGCGAGGCCAAAGAGACAGACAGATAGACAACCGGAGACAGAGACAAAAACAGAGAGAGAGAGAGAGAGAGAGAGAGAGAGAGAGAGAGAGAGAGAGAGAGAGAGAGAGAGAGGACCAAAATAGATCCTGCCCTTCCCTAGTATTCAGCACCGGACTCATTCCTCTTTACAAATTTACCGAAACAATTAAGAGCTCTTTTCAATAATGAGAATCTAGTAGCACATTTTGGAGAACGTGATCAGACTGTCAACAAAAGACGAAACTCATTTAAATTCTCTAAAGAATTTAAATGAGAGAATCACCCGTGAAATTAATCCTGCGGTCCGCTCGGTCTAGAATTCCCTGGATACAATTAATCTGGCAACAACTCCTGGGAAATAATTCAGTATTTTCCCCTAAAAATGGGACGATGATGTTAGGACTGTATGTTATTATTATTATTATTATTATTATTATTATTATTATTATTATTATTATTATTATTATTATTATTAATTTTAGAAGATGAACCCTATTCCTATCACGGCCAAAAACGTGATGAAATCACAAAAGGGGCAGTAAAGCCCACCTACAAAAGACAGATATGGAGGTCAAGAGATACAAAGTAAAGGGTAGGACTTTACTCTGCAACCTGATAAATTATGGTGAAAGTCGCCAGCTTCTCCAGATACCCACTTGCTATTCACGCACATGCACACACACACGCGCGCACACACACACACGCACACACACACGCATATATATATATATATATATATATATATATATATATATATATATATATATATATATATTATATATACCTTTATGACAAATATCCATCGCGAATTAAAGTTATTTCATCAAAGTGATGAGAAGAAACAGTATGCGACAGGCTTATGCTGCAAAAAATTTCGTGCCCTAAAAGAAATTACGAGTTACGTTTAGGGATATCTTTTTCATAATGAGATGCATTTTTAAATTTCCATGAAAGACAAGTAAAAGAAAGGAGTAGGAAATAAAGATAATACTCGCAAAATTAACGATTTCGAGGATATCCATGGATTGCATTCGGTCATGGTCCAAGAAGCAAGAAACAACTAAGACTTCAGAGTCCTTGGTAAATGACGACACCGTTCGAGTTGCCACATTTGAAACCTTCGGACCTTCGACTCTAACTTCGTTCTGGGTTTCGGTAGACATTTAACAGGAGATTGCTAAGTAATATTTCTTTTTACTCTTGAGTGGCACATTCAATTCCACCTAAATTTATGATAGAGTAATTAGTATTATTGTGTATCTTTTTTACGAAGAAAACTTTTATTACGCGACTAAATAATAGATGGCGCTCGAGATTTCCATCGATTGTTGTCACTTTGGTCAAGTTATGACAGGCCCCGGAGTTCTGCAAGGTAACACTGGAATTTTACTGCATTTACATTACTATTAATTTTGTATATTTGTTCTGGTGATTTTCGAATCCTGCTGCGTGTTTAGTCTCGTACAAATCTTGTGTAATTCATTAAAACTATTTCTGCGTGTAAAAGACCTAAATTTTCATTACAAGATTTAGAGTAAAGTTACTCACAGCTCCCGTTCTAATGGTAAAGATTCACGCATGATCAAGCTGCCATTCTTTAGCACCAGGTTTGTTGGAGGTATTTTTTCCCGCCACGTCTAAAGTCCTTTTTTCACACTTTTATTTGCCATAAGTGTTTTTTTAATAAGTTTTCCTTTTTATGTCATAAATTTACTTTTTTTAAATCTTTGTATTATATTTAAGTTTTAAATCTTTCGTAAATTTACTGTTTTAATTTGTATAATTGTTCTTGAACAACTTCACCTTATCCTCCACCCCTTTAAGGGCGGAGGAGCCCCATGTTTATGCATAGTAGTCGCATAACCTACTATGCAGGTTTTTTGTGTGGCTATTTTTTCAAACACTAATCAAACCTTCTCTTTCAGGTGGTAAGTAAAGAATTTGATCTATTACTTAGTTTTCTAGTGAGTTTAGATAGGTATTAGGTGTTGAAATGTGCTCGGCGGCCTCCCACTCGGTTAAGTTTGCAGAAGCTCCCTAAATTTTGAAAAATTAATGTTTATTGTCGTCAAAGGGAATATTCAGCATTAAAACAAATTAAATTCATGTACAGGTGTGACGCCTTGGTATGTTTTACTATAGACTTTTAGCTTCCTGAAAATAGATAAAGTTTGTGGTTAGGTCAAGTCAGATAAATTCTAGTCAATAATCATAATGATTTTGTCCGAATTTAATGCTATGCATAAAGTTGTCATTACCCTTGATAGAATTTGCAGAGGATTCGAACTTTGTTTTCCTTCTCGCCACCGAAAATTTCTGGTTATAGGGGTTACAGGAGCTCTATGAATGTGAGGGTCATTTACAATAATAGGGCTTGCTTACCGAATAGCTAATAATCTCTTGAAAATCAAATAATGCAAAATCTTCCAAAACTGACATTATGTCCAGAGCAGTGTTTGGATTTCTTCTGTTATGTGGAATTATTAGTTTTTATGAAGTTGGTCAGTAACTCATAGCTAGGAACTTTCAGCTCCTGTTAACAGACAGCACGAAAGCGATTTTTTGTTTAGTTGAAAATATGTAAACGTTAGGTCATGGGTATTTTTTTCCTTAGAATAATTGGATGAATACCTTTTACTTTGAATTAGGTGCAGTTTAGTTTGTCAAGTATTTGATACTATTAGGTTATTTATAGCTTAGGCGCTATATTATGATGCCATCTGCTAACATTGCGTTTGTATGTTACTGTAAGAATAACGGTGGTGAGTTTGTTATTCGATAATACAGGCAATGAGTTTGTACTCTAAGAACACAGGCATGAGTTTGTTCTCTGAACACAATGTGTTTTACTTTGTGAACACAAGCAGTAGAGTTGTACTCAATGAACAGAAGGTGACTATTGTAAACAAGCAGTGAGTTTACTCCTATGCTACACAAGCAATGAGTTTTACTCCTATGTACACAGCAATGAGTTTGTAATTCTACGTACATAGGCAATGAGTTGTTACTCTATGAACACAGGCAGTGTGTTTTACTCTGTGCTCAATCAGTGAGGCTTTCTCTATGAACAAACAAAATAAGTTTTACTCAAATGAGTTAGCTGCTCATAACACAAGTCGTGAGTTTTACTCATAGAACAATCAATGAGTTTTTTTTAGTTACTCATGAATACTGGCTATGCGTTTGTAATGTCACTCATGGACACTGAGAATGGTTTTGCGATGTTACCCACGAATATTGGTAAGTTTTGTAGAGCCTTCCATAAACTTGGGCAATTAATTTATTTTCCATAAACCGTGTCAAATGCGCGTTTAGTCTAACCGTAAGTAAAAGACACAGAGGTATTTTATACTATTCTTGGGGCTGGTCATAACATAAGCGGGAACTGTGATGCTTCATTGAACAATGCGTTGTTGAACTGATTATGAACAACAGGCACGTTTGGATTGTTACCCATAAACAAGGAGTGAGTTTCCAATGGAATCCGTCAACGAGGCTTTGAGTTTGCGAAATCTGCATTAACACAAGTAAGCTATGAAGATACTATCATGAGCTGGGTGCAATTGTTGGTACCCATTAATCTAGTTAAAACGATGCTGAAATAAATGTAAACGTTTGGCCAACGAATCTGGTTGGCCGCATAAAGCTTTGAGATGCAATGTTTCTTCTACCAAAAATATTTAATTTCTTTTAACGATTATCATTTAATAGATCACTTCGATTCTGAATAACCTCACAGTTCCTAGCGCTGTGTTTTTGCCTAAATTTCATATTCCATTCAATGCTCAATTTAAGTAAAAGTTAATGACCATTTATTTTCACAACTTCACAACTATCTCCGAAATTCCCGTAAGATGGTAGCGCCGTCAGCACACCTCATGCGGTGCACTGTAGGCATTATTTAAGGCTTTTTGCAGCGTCCCTTCATCCCCAAGCTACAACCAACTTCATTGCTTTTACTGTGCCGACGTTCGTATTCTCCTATATCTTGCTTTCCTGATACGCCTTCCAAACCTATCTACTCCAAGTTTTTCCCTTTCAGCGCTGAATGACCTCATAGGTCCTAGCTCTTTGCCTTAGGCGTCAATGCTATATTCTATTCTATTCTCTAAGTGGAGCCAATTAAAGTATAATAAGCGTCAGGACTGGTTGTTTAGGATAGTAACTATGACGAATACCAATGGCTCTATGAGTCTGTGAATTAGGCACCGAAGAGATGATGAATGAGGGAGAGAGTCGAAGTGAGACACCATAGACATTTGGAGGATTCCAGCTGAAATGTCGTCAGACCTGGAATGCTTCATTTGATGTAACATATGAAATGATGTTTGTTTTAAAGGTTCTCTTGAATTGCTACCGCTTCTGTTTATTGCGGGGATGGAAATTGTAAACTACTGAAGGAATTTGTAAATAAGAGAATAAAGTGAAATACAAGAGTTATAACAACTTATTGGTACTACATAAACCCCATATTTTACAAATGAATTTTCAATTTTGTGATAAACTGGTTGCTGGAAAGAACCGTAAGTAGTGCCCACGGGCACCACGTCATACCCACTGAGGGCACCACCCATCTACGGGAGGGCTGAGGAATTACTGAAGCTGAGGATGGCGGACTTGATCAAGAATGGCTTAGGCCGAGGAAGAGGACAGACCGGAAGTGAGGCGTAAAAACGAATTGTTTAGGCCTAGGAATGGAATCAATAAGGATCAACTCTTCGGTCCTCAGCTGCAACCCTCCTTCATTCCTTTCACTGTACCTACCGTTTATATTTGTCTCCTTTCCTTCCATCTTCCTTTCCACCCTCTCCTATCAATTGTTTCATAGTGCAACAACTTTGAGGTTTTCATCCTGCTATGCTTTTCAAACCTTCTTACTGGCTGTCAATTTCCGTTACACCGCAGAAATGACTTCATAGGTGCTAACGCTTGGCCTTTGGCCTAAATTATATTTTCCAATCCACATTTATTATTTATTTTTTATTCAT